>NC_135311.1:142347567-142483067 GCF_048772815.1 Callospermophilus lateralis | reverse complement strand
CCTCCTGACCAGGTGTCCTCTCCCTGACCAGGTGCCCTCTCCCTGACCAGGTGCCCTCTCCCTGACCAGGTGCCCTCTCCCTGACCAGGTTCCCCTCCCTGACCAGGTTCCCCCTCCCTGACCAGGTGTCCCTCTCCTGACCAGGTGCCCTCTCCCTGACCAGGTGCCCTCTCCCTGACCAGGTGCCCTCTCCCTGACCAGGTGCCCTCTCCCTGACCAGGTGCCCTCTCCCTGACCAGGTGCCCTCTCCCTGACCAGGTTCCCTCTCCCTGACCAGGTTCCCCCTCCCTGACCAGGTTCCCTCTCCCTGACCAGGTTCCCTCTCCCTGACCAGGTGCCCTCTCCCTGACCAGGTGCCCCCTCCCTGACCAGGTTCCCTCTCCCTGACCAGGTGCCCTCTCCCTGACCAGGTGCCCTCCTCCCTGACCAGGTTCCCTCTCCCTGACCAGGTTCCCTCTCCCTGACCTGGTCAGAGGAGGAGGGAACCCTGTCAGGTGCCCTCTCCCTGACCAGGTGCCCTCTCCCTGACCAGGTGCCCTCTCCCTGACCCAGGTTCCCTCTCCCTTGACCAGGTTCCCTCTCCCTGACCAGGTCCCCCCTGACCAGGTGCCCCCTCCCTGACCAGGTGCCCCCTCCCTGACCAGGTTCCCCCTCCCTGACCAGGTTCCCCTCTCCCTGACCAGGTGCCCCCTCCCTGACCAGGTTCCCTCTCCCTGACCAGGTGCCTCTCCCTGACCAGGTGCCCTCTCCCTGACCAGGTTCCCTCTCCCTGACCAGGTGCCCCCTCCCTGACCAGGTTCTCCCTCCCTGACCAGGTTCCCCCTCCCTGACCAGGTTCCCCCTCCCTGACCAGGTGCCCCCTCCCTGACCAGGTTCTCCCTCCCTGACCAGGTTCCCTCTCCCTGACCAGGTTCCCTCTCCCTGACCAGGTTCCCTCTCCCTGACCAGGTGCCCTCTCCCTGACCAGGTTCCCCCTCCCTGACCAGGTGCCCTCTCCCTGACCAGGTTCCCCCTCCCTGACCAGGTTCCCCCTCCCTGACCAGGTGCCCCCTCCCTGACCAGGTTCCCCCTCCCTGACCAGGTTCCCTCTCCCTGACCAGGTTCCCTCTCCCTGACCAGGTTCCCCCTCCCTGACCCAGGTTCCCTCTCCCTGACCAGGTGCCCTCTCCCTGACCAGGTGCCCTCTCCCTGACCAGGTTCCCCCTCCCTGACCAGGTTCCCCCTCCCTGACCAGGTGCCCCCTCCCTGACCAGGTTCCCCCTCCCTGACCAGGTTCCCCCTCCCTGACCAGGTTCCCTCTCCCTGACAGGTCTCTCCCTGACCAGGTGCCCTCTCCTGACCAGGTGCCCTCTCCTGACCAGGTGCCCCTCCTGACCAGGTTCCCCCTCCCTGACCAGGTTCCCCCTCCCTGACCTGGTGCCCTCTCCCTGACCAGGTTCCCTCTCCCTGACCAGGTTCCCTCTCCCTGACCAGGTGTCCTCTCCCTGACCAGGTTCCCTCTCCCTGACCAGGTGCCCTCTCCCTGACCAGGTTCCCCCTCCCTGACCAGGTGCCCCCTCCCTGACCAGGTTCCCCCTCCCTGACCAGGTTCCCCCCTCCCTGACCAGGTTCCCTCTCCCTGACCAGGTTCCCTCTCCCTGACCAGGTGCCCTCTCCCTGACCAGGTTCCCCCTCCCTGACCAGGTTCCCCCCTCCCTGACCAGGTTCCCTCTCCCTGACCAGGTTCCCTCTCCCTGACCAGGTGTCCTCTCCCTGACCAGGTTCCCTCTCCCTGACCAGGTTCCCTCTCCCTGACCAGGTTCCCTCTCCCTGACCAGGTTCCCTCTCCCTGACCAGGTTCCCCCTCCCTGACCAGGTGCCCTCTCCCTGACCAGGTTCCCCCTCCCTGACCAGGTTCCCCCTCCCTGACCAGGTTCCCCCTCCCTGACCAGGTTCCCCCTCCCTGACCAGGTTCCCTCTCCCTGACCAGGTTCCCTCTCCCTGACCAGGTGTCCTCTCCCTGACCAGGTTCCCTCTCCCTGACCAGGTTCCCTCTCCTGACCAGGTTCCCTCTCCCTGACCAGGTGCCCCCTCCCTGACCAGGTGCCCCCTCCCTGACCAGGTTCCCCCTCCCTGACCAGGTTCCCCCTCCCTGACCAGGTTCCCTCTCCCTGACCAGGTTCCCTCTCCCTGACCAGGTGCCCCCTCCCTGACCAGGTGCCCCTCCTTGAGCAGGTGCTGCCTCCCTGACCAGGTGCCCCCTCCCTGACCAGGTGCCCCCTCCCTGACCAGGTGCCCCCTCCCCGGACAGGTTCCCCTCCCTGACCAGGTGCCCCCTCCCTGACCAGGTGCCCCTCCTTGAGCAGGTGCTGCCTCCCTGACCAGGTGCCCCCTCCCTGACCAGGTGCCGCCTCCCTGACCAGGTGCCCCCTCCCTGACCAGGTGCCCTCTCCCTGACCAGGTGCCCCCTCCCTGACCAGGTTCCCCCTCCCTGACCAGGTTCCCTCTCCCTGACCAGGTTCCCTCTCCCTGACCAGGTGCCCTCTCCCTGACCAGGTGCCCCCTCCCTGACCAGGTGCCCCTCCTTGAGCAGGTGCTGCCTCCCTGACCAGGTGCCCCCTCCCTGACCAGGTGCCGCCTCCTGACCAGGTGCCCCCTCCCTGACCAGGTGCCCTCTCCCTGACCAGGTGCCCCCTCCCTGACCAGGTGCCCTCTCCCTGACCAGGTGCCCCCTCCCTGACCAGGTTCCCCCTCCCTGACCAGGTTCCCTCTCCCTGACCAGGTGCCCCTCCCTGACCAGGTGCCGCCTCCCTGACCAGGTGCCCCCTCCCTGACCAGGTGCCCTCTCCCTGACCAGGTGCCCCCTCCCTGACCAGGTGCCCCCTCCCTGACCAGGTGCCCTCTCCTGACCAGGTGCCCCCTCCCTGACCAGGTGTCCCCTCCCTGACCAGGTGCTCCCTCCCTGGCCAGGTGCTGCCCTCCCTGGCCCAGGTGCCCCTCCTTGAGCAGGTGCCCCCTCCCTGGCCAGGTGCTGCCCTCCCTGGCCAGGTGCCCCTCCTTGAGCAGGTGCCCCCTCCCTGACCAGGTGCCCCCTCCCTGACCAGGTGCCCTCTCCCTGACCAGGTGCCTCCCTCCTGACCAGGTGCTGCCCTCCCTGGACAGGTGCTGCCCTCCCTGGACAAGTGTGACTGCTGGTACTGCATCACTGTTGGGACAGCCCAGGGTCCCCAAGACGGTGTCACCTGGACAGGCCACATGGCAGGGCTCTGCCGACAGCCCCTGGACAGACTGCAGACTCTGGCCTGGCTGCTGGTGGTCAGTTTTCTCTAACTGCAGCCTGGAGCTGTGTCTGCCCTCTGGGTTTCCCGTGGTGGGCAGCTGCCTCTGGATTTCTGGGTCTGTCTGGGGGCTGGTACCCCTGGGGCTTGGGAGTGGCTTGGACTTGACTGGGGGCCCTGAGTAGGGGCCTCGTGTGGTGTCCTGGGTGACCTTGCCTGAGTACTGGGTATCTCTGTGCCTCAGTTCCTTTGTCTGTAAATGGGAGGTGGCAGCACTTCTGGCCACTCTGCAGGGTCACCTGGGGTCTGGAGTCACCAGAGCAGGGTCCATTGTAAAGGGACCCTGTAAAACTGGGACAGCATGGGCTTTGCGTCACTGTCACCAAGTTAGTGCGGTTCTGGGAGTGGAGAGGAGGTGCCCCTCTGGGAAGGGTCCCTCAGGGCTGGCTCTTGTCCACACTGCCTGACCCCAGGGCCCTGAGGCGTGGTGTCTACGGCTCCCGACCTGTGTCCACATGGCTGGGGTGGGGCCTCAGGTCCTCCGACCCTGGCTGGGGGCTGGTGGGACACCATGCTGCACACAGCGGTGACAGGCTCCATCCCAGGGCCACCCCAGGGAAATACCTGCGGGAGCCACATGCTGGCCGCCTCTCAGGGCCCTTCCAGGCAGGCCCCCCAGGGCAGCTGAGAGGTGGCAAAGGGCTCCTGCTGGGACGCCCAGTTGTGACTGAGGCGGGCTCGGGTCGGTGGTCCCTGCTGACGGGGACTGTCACAGTGGGCAGGCCTCGCCGTCCCTATGGGTGACAAGTGTTTCCTCAGCCAGCCTCAGGTTCCCGCGCCGGGCCCCACTGCCCACACCCCCTGCCCAGGCTGGCAGAGTGAGCCCAGGTGGCTGGCCCGTGGTTTCCTTCTGGTGCAGCCGGCTTGTGGGGGACACCGGAGGCCCAGGAGCTGCAGGAGGGAGCTAGCTGGGCGGGCGGAGCTGCGAGGACACAGGGAGAGGGCTGGGAGGCTCTTGAGGCTCTCCTCCTCCGGTCCTGGATTGAGTCTCCCTGGAGGATGTGTCCAGAGAGGCTGGACTTTTAACTTCTGGACGGCACCTTCGGCCGTTTCCTCAGGACTCAGGGGCAGGCCAGAGGCTTTTCCTGGGTCATGGCTTGGCGCTTGCTCAGGGGCTGTGGTTCCTGGGGGGAGATCTTTGGGTCAAGGATGGCCAGTCCAGCCCATAGTAAGGTCAGTGTCACAGAGATGCACTGAGCCAGAAACCCTCACCCCCACCCCAGGAAGCCAGGACCCTCCTGGCCTGCTAGCAGGGGCCAGGGGCTGCTCTGGGTCCTTAGCTTACCCCTGAGGCCCAGCACACCTTGCCCATCAGAGGCCAGCATCGCTGCCTGGCCGGCAGGACCTGCCTGGCTGCCTGTCTCTCAGCCCCTTCCCTTCCTAAGGCCCCTCCTTTTGGAGCTGGGGCCAGCTCCAGAGAGGTGAACCACACGTCCCCACCACGCACGGGAAGATCCAGGAAGGAGAAGGAGCCTGTGACCTGGCCCTCCACCTGGCCTCCGTGCCTGTGCAGAGGGTCGGCGTGGGAGGGAGCGGCGTGCAGGACAGGTGTGCTCTGGGGCAACAATCACCCATGTTCATTCACTCTCAATAAAACCTGTGTCTGCCCTCGGGTGGCCAGAATTGACCCAACCGTGAACTGGCAGGTATCCCGGGCCGCACGCCGGTTCCTTTATCAGCCAGGAGTGAGGCCCACAAGTGCCCTCATGGGGACAGTGCACCCGGCGGGTGCCGGGATTCACTCTGGAGATGTGGAAGGCCAGCACACACCAGCGCCTGGGGGAGGCTCCTCCAGGAGGGCAGGGGCTGGAATTGTCCTCCATTTGTTAAATTTAGTGTAAACTTCCAGGTGAGTTTGATCAGGGTTTTTAAAGGTTCTGTTCATTTGAGACTGAATCAACAGTGCACCAGGCTTCGAGCTGCAGACTCTTAAAAGTCAACGCGGTAATGATCAATTTGTTAGCGATAGTGGCAATAAATACCTGGTTCCCCATCTGGCCAGACGGCTCTGAGCCTGTTGATCTTAACTAATCGCCCATGGTGGTGATCACCTGGAGGGTGCCCACCCACCTGCAGCACTGCCGGGCCAGCGGGCAGCGTGCCGGTCCACCCACAGCCCAGCAGAATTCTTCCCGGGAGATGGGGCTGCAGGAGGGTTCACCTCAGACGGGGGCCGGACCCTTGTGGTCTTGATAGAAGAGGCACCAACAAGGCTTCTGCTGGGCCCAGCTCCTGTGTAAAGCCACGACTTTCTCAGGGGAGCTGTGAGGTGACCTCCCTGAGGATGGGAAGCTGCATGAGGGCAGCTCCACCGCCCGCCCCGGCACCCCCACAGAGGTGCAAGAGGAACCAGTGGATGGTCCCCACCGTCTGACTGCCCTGGTGTCCTCACACCTGCCACAGCCCCGCTTCTGAGCGTCTGCGTGGAGGACAGGAAGACGTGGCGGGGGTGGCGAGCAGAGCTCCTGCTGGCCCCTGGGCCCCCAGGGCCAGCCCAGACGCAGCGGCTCAGCACCAGCAGGTGGCCTGCTCAGGGGCAGCTCTGTGGCTGAGGAGTCATGAGAAATGAGGCCTGGAAAGCAGAAAAGTGACCGCCAACCAACCAAGGTGCTTGCGGCTGCTGCCCGGGAGGCAGCTGCCTAGGAGACAGCAGCCAGGGCTGACTGAGCTGGGGGCCCAGGGGCCCTCCGCCAGCCCACGGTCCCCCAAGTCCGGAATCGTGCACCCCATGTCCTGCATCCCACCAGAGGCCACCTCGCCATGCCCGAGGGAAAAGGCCTGCAGAAATCAGGGCAGGGACCCCACTGAGGCCGAGGCATGGGGAGAAAGCAGCGCCCCCTCTAGCTGCAGTCGGAGACCCTGGTCCTCAGTGGTGTGGAAGGAAAGTGCTGGTTTTAAAGGCCCCGCCCACGTGGCTGGGCTCCGCATGTCCTGGGCTCCTGACGTCCTGGGCCCCGGAGCTTAGCTAGGTTCCGCTCTGGGGTGGAAAGCATCCAGGGTCTTGGGCTGCCTTTCTGGATCCCTGGTCTCCAGCATCTTGGCTTTGAACTCCCTGGGGTGGGGAGTGAGGGGTCAGTTCAGGGAGCCGGGGCTGCCCACTGGGGCCCTGGGCCCTGGGGCCCTGGGCCCTGGGCCCTGGGTGGAGGGGAACTCACTTTCTCTAGGAGTGGAAAAGGATACCCATGGACCTGCGTCCAGGAGCTGTGACCACTTCTTCCACCTCCCCAAGACCCTCTCCCCTCCCCCACTCCGCCCCTGCCCCTGTCCCTGCTTGCCTGGCTCAGGGGACCTCAGAAGGGGGGTGGTGGGCGGTGGCTACAGGGTGCGCTGGGCCTGCCTGGGGATCCTCGCCACACGGCATTTTCAGGAGCTGTGGGTCAGTGGGCTTATGAGGGAGTCCAGGGCCCCGGGGAGGCTGCCCCCTGGCCCAGGCCTCCCTGGGCCCTGTGATAGGCCTTTTCCAACCGGGGGCTCTGAAAATCCTTGCACAGGAAATGCCTGGCCAAGAGGGACTGGACTTCCCAGTTCCTGTCCTCAGACTGGAAGGGCCTTGTTGGGGTTGGCATTAACCCGGGTGACACTGCCTCTGGGCATGAGGCTCAGAGGGGGGTGCGGAGGGTTGGGCTCAGCAGTGGCTTGGTTCCCTCCTTAGGGATGTCAGAGTGCCCATCAGGGCCACTGACTGGGAGATCAGTGGGCGGCCCCAGGCCTCGCCTGGCCAGAGAACTTCCTGAATGCTTCTCTGAAAACTTGGCCTTGCGAGGGTCCCCAGGACGGGTGCTGGCAGGTGCTGGAGAGACAGGGACATCTTGGGTGGGTGCTGGGTGGGAGCTGCCTCCAGCCCTCCACCCCTGGTCCTCCAGGCCTCTTGCTGGGCCCTTCCCAATGCCTCTCGTGCTCAGAGCCCGGGAGACTGTGGGGAATGCGGAGGAACCCTGGGCTGTGGGTGTGACGTGTGGAGGGTGAGGCTCCTCTGCCTGTGGCGTGGCCACGTCCTCCTGACCAAAGCCTGGCCCAGCTCTGGAGGGAGGGCTGGGCTACGACGTGCAGCTGCCCCAGGTCCCCAGGGCACCCATGTTGCCAGCACAGGTGGGGGGCCTGGGGCTCCCACTGAGGAGGGGCTCTGGGCTGTCAGAGGGGAGGCAGGGGGAGGTCTTAGTGACCAAGGGGCAGGGAACATGGGGACTCTGGGGTCCTCTCTGGCAGGCCCTGGGATGTGTGGGTCTCCGGAAGCCTTCACTGGGGTATTTGCCATGGCTCAGCACCACGGGTGCCAGGCTGGCCTGCCAGGTGCTCCCACCCCAAGTGGGCTGTTTCCCACCAAGGGTGTGACCTGAGGGTGAGTGGGGTGGGACATGTGGAGAGAGGGAGGGGGACGAAGGGCAGGGCAAGGACTGCCCGTGGGGTTCTGCGACGGCCCGGGGAGCGGCAGCCCAGCTGCGGGCCTGGACAGGGTTCCCTGAATAGGCAGCGAATCCCCGGGCACTGGCTGAGGCTGGGTGTCCCAGTGTCGGCCGCATGAGGCCTTGGCCAGCCACCCTGCCTGGCTCAGTGTGCGTCTGGTGCCACGTGGGACCCCCTGGCCCGTGTCACATCATGCCCATGAAACCCTGCTCTGAAAGGTGAAGGACTGTCCTGAGACCCCCACCCAGCGGGGAGGCTGAGCACAGTGGCGCAGAAGGGCTCCAGCTCAGGCCAGACACAGGGGGACCCACGGGTCTGGCCCTCAGTGCTCACTCACAACCCACTGGGGCCCTGGGTCCTGGCACCCCAAGGGACTGGCGAGGGGCCTGTTGACCCGGCCTGGCAGAGCGGGGGTCTGAGGCTCTGGGAGCCACTGAGACACTCACGCCCCACCGAGGGGGTTGGTCTGGCTGCACGGGGCCCCTGTGGGGGCTCAATGCACACAGGTCCTCTTGCCCAAGGCCACCGGCCCGCGGGTCTACGGATTAGCCCGTCAGCCTGGCCCGCACGGCGTCCTCGCCCTTCCCATGCCGGGAAGAGACGGCGAGCTCTGTTTATTTAGACTTTTCCTAAAGCTGACAGCTTGAATCAGGCTAATTTACCTGAAGTATACCAACCGTCCTTGTATTTATTTTACGATATTTCACCGGCGTAACCCAATCCCTGCCTGCTCCCTGCCGTGTTTACAGGACCCAGGAGTGTGCATCTGTCTCCAAACCTCTCCGCCGAGGCCTTGCATTTCAAGGACAGTGGAGACGTTTCCAAATGGGGATTTGGGGGCTGACTGGGCCTGGGCTGCACCCCTGGCCTCAGAGCTGGCAGAAGGGGTTGTGTGGGCCTCTGGCTTCAGGAGCCGAGCTGGCACCTCAGGGATGGGCTAGGCCTCAGGGTGAGTGTCCAGAGGGGCGGCTCACCTGCACAGAGGTCCTGGCCGCTCCTGGCTGGGGATGGGGAGCAGGAGGAACAGGCCCAGGCAGGAGGACACAGGAACACCACATGGTCACACTGACCCTCACGCCCCTGCCTTCACACACAGTGCTGGCTGATG
This sequence comes from Callospermophilus lateralis, assembly GCF_048772815.1. Classification (NCBI taxonomy): domain Eukaryota; kingdom Metazoa; phylum Chordata; class Mammalia; order Rodentia; family Sciuridae; genus Callospermophilus; species Callospermophilus lateralis. Next base: position 142,474,238 of record NC_135311.1, on the reverse strand, counting down.
GGCCACTATTAGCTCACTCTGAAGGAATGATGTCCCCCAGAGCCACCCGCCATGCCAGCATCAGCTGGTTCCAGCTCAGGTGCTCTGGAGGTCTGGCGGCCCATGAGGTCATGTTGCCCAGGCGCTGGGCACAGCCTGGTGGCGGGATGAGTCTCCCCTGGGGATGGGCCTGGGGCTGTGGAGGCCAATGACACCAGGGCAGTGGGAACACCAGAGCTGGGGGTGGCCGTGCCCTCTGTCCTGCAGCTTAGGTACAGGCACAGGCCAGCAGAGGCCGAGGCCCTGCACCAAGGGGTTTCTTTCCACCCGATTTCTGAGAGAGAAGCCACAGGTCCAGCTCAGGGATACTCTTACTAACCTTGGTGTGTCTGCAGATGACCGGCCACCCGCTGTCCCTCTCTGTAGACGCCTGCTTGTGGGCCGAGATTCGATGCTGAGAGGCAGGGGTTCACCCTCTGGTTGTGGGCTGCCATGGCTGGACAACAGACTCACAGTGAATGGACAAACACCTTTTAGGACATCTGAAAGACACTGAGGCACTGGGGCCCGGGTGAGGGTGAGCCATGGCGGTCAGCACTGGGACCCGGGTGAGGTGAGCCATGGCGGTCAGCGCTGGGCCTGGGTGAGGGTGAGCCATGGCGGTCAGCGCTGGGCCTTGGTGAGGGTGAGCCATGGCGGTCAGCACTGGGGCCCGGGTGAGGTGAGCCATGGTGGTCAGCGCTGGGCCTGGGTGAGGGTGAGCCATGGCGGTCAGCACTGGGGCCCGGGTGAGGGTGAGCCATGGCGGTCAGCGCTGGGCCTGGGTGAGGGTGAGCCATGGCGGTCAGCACTGGGGCCCGGGTGAGGGTGAGCCATGGCGGTCAGCGCTGGGCCTGGGTGAGGGTGAGCCATGGCGGTCAGCGCTGGGCCTGGGTGAGGTGAGCCATGGCGGTCAGCACTGGGGCCCGGGTGAGGGTGAGCCATGGCGGTCAGCACTGGGCCTGGGTGAGGGTGAGCCATGGCGGTCAGCACTGGGGCCTGGGTGAGGGTGAGCCATGGCGGTCAGCGCTGGGCCTGGGTGAGGGTGAGCCATGGCGGTCAGCGCTGGGCCTGGGTGAGGGTGAGCCATGGCGGTCAGCGCTGGGCCTGGGTGAGGGTGAGCCATGGCGGTCAGCAGGGCTCCCTGAAGGAGGTGGCGTGTGTGATGAGGACCAGCAGGATCCAGGGAGAGGAGGTAGCTGGTGCACAGGCCCCATGCTGGCCCACCTGCGGCCATAGGACCACCTCAGGGCATGCTGGGAATGGAGGCTGGGGTCTCAGCAGGGCTCTGCCCCTCCAGTGAATGTGCTCCTGAGGCAGGGGCTGCTGAGAGCAGGGGAGGGCCAGCAGGCCAGCAGAGCGGACGGGTCTGGGGCCGCAGGAGGGTGTGCTGGCCCTGGTGAAGGCTGGCCAGCCTGTCTGAGGCGCTGGCTCCTCGGCCTGCTCCCCCGGGCAGGGGCCACGGCGCACTGAGCCATACATCTCTGTCAAAACCCCTATGAATAAATTAACCTTTCTAAAGATTAGCACACTCTAATACCTCGGGGTTTTTAAACAGAACAAATGCTAAAAATATTTTGACAGAGCTTGCTGGGTTTGCAGGACAGCTCATCAACACAGGCCTGGCCCGAGTGTCCCTTAAAGGGCCAGCCCTGGCCAACACGTGCGGGGCAGTGGTGCTGGGTGTGGATTTGGCCTGGCCAGGCCTGCCCACCCCAGGAGGAGGCACAGCTCATGGGGGCGTGGAGAGTGGGCAGTCACCCCGAGGGTTGGGACGGGCACACAGCTGTGCCTTTGGTGGAGCTTGCATGAGAACTGGCTGCTGCTTCACTGTGTGGACAAGGGGGGTGGGGCAGCGCAGTCCCTGCTGATCTCCTGAGGCCACCTGACCCCTGGGGTCAGCAGTGGTGTGGCATGGCAGTCATCTACCCTGGGGTCTCCTCCGGGGGCCAGGACTGGAGGCAGTTTGGAGCAGGGTGAGGTCCTGGGAGCCCGGGGCTGGGGTGAGGCGTCTCCCCTGTGGATGCGGAAGAGAAGGTGTCTCAGGCAAGAGCTTGCAGCCGAGGGTCAGTGGGGTTGGGGGCTGTAGGAGAGGGTCTCCTGCACCTGGGCTGAGGGCGTCTGTGCAGAAGGCCATGGGTCCCCATGCCAGGGGAGGCTGCAGGGCACCTGGCTGCAGGTGGAGGAGCTTGACTTCTGTTGGGAGTCCAGGGAAGCCACCAGGGCTGCGGAGGAAGGGGAGACACGGAGGAGCCTGAAGAAGGTGCTGGAAAGCAGAGGTGGGCTGCTGCCATGAGCCAGGTAGTACCTGGGCTGGAGACTGCAGGGGGGAGGGGAGGAGGACTGCAGACCCCTCCTAGGACAGTCCCCTCCTTGGACAGCCCCCTCCTTGCTTCACAAGGCTTCACTTGTCTCACAACTGGACTGTGTCCAGGGCCAGGCCTGCACATGGCAGGGGCTTGATGACCAAGACCTGCTGGCTGGAGGCAGGTGGTTGGGCCAGGCTCACCCTGCAAGCCAGGGCCCAGGCTGAGCTCAAACACAGGCACCTGGCCTTGGCCTGGTCTCCTCCTCCATGGTTGGGCTGGGGAGGTGATGCAGGCAGGAAGGACGGAGTTCAGAATGGGTTCAGCCCCAGGGCGCTGACAGAGCCAGGACCCTGCTACGCTTCTGCCTCGTGGTGTAGCCTTAGCTGCAGCCCAGCTCCTCGGGCCATGCACCTTCCTGCACAGGGCACAACCTGGGCTGGCATGTGGACAGGAGCTGTGCCCAGTGGCGCTCCTCTACCGTGTCCAGGTGACCTGTGTCTGCTTCCCACCTCACAGGCCTCCTAGACCTTCTGCCCCCTAAACAGCCTGGGGCCAGAAAGGGCTACTAGAATATTCTTTTGGAAAATGTTTATTTGGGTTTTGGAGATGATAGCAAAGGGTCTTGGGGTGAGCGGGTGGAGGAGAGGCCAAATCAGATCTTACTTTGCTGCTTTGTGGCTCGTCCTGACACATGAATATTCCCTAGGGGCTTTGGGACCAGCTGGACCACTTGGGTGGTCAGAGCTGTGGTCCCCGAGGTAGCTCTGTGTCATGGTCTGGGCCTTAAGTGTCCCCAGACACTCGAGTGTGGAAGACTTGGTGCCAGCTGATGGCACTATCAGGAGACGGTGGACCCTTCAGGAGGCAGAGCCCAGAGGGAGGAGTAGGTCACTGAGGGGTGGCCCCTTCCTCCCTCTCTGCTTCCTGGCCACCCTAAGGCAAGCAGCTTTCTCTGACACACATTCCTGGTCACGGTGTGCTGTGCTGCTCAGCCCCAAAGTGACAGGGCAAAGCAGCCATGGACAGAAGCCTCTGAAACGGTGAGGCCCTCCCTTCTTTTTAAAGTTGTTATCTCAGGTGTTTTGTCATAGTGACGCAAAGCTGGAGGACATACTCCAAGATACCGCAGGGCCTTCCTTTCTCAGAAGACTCCCCTCTTGACGGTCCTGGGTCTGTTGCTGCCTGGGCTTCTTGGTGCTGAATGGGGAGTGGAACTGTCCAGGGGAGCCCTCCTTTCCCTCTCCACGTGTCCCAGGAGCCTTCTGAGGATCAGGACAGGGCAGTGAGGGGAGACAGCAGACCCTTCTCCCAAGGAGTCCTGGTGAGACTTGGGCAGACTGTGGCCAGGCAGGGAGGGGCAGGTTCTTGGACAGGTAAGAGAAGACAGGCCCCTCTGGAGCTGGCCATCCACCTCAGGGTCGGGAACCAGGAGGACCCAGCCTGCCCTGGCACTGCCCAAGCACACCATCCCCCAGAGGCACAGCTTGGCTACCCAGCCTCTTTCTCAGGGGAGGGGCACGGGGCAGCCGGGGTGGGGGCCATCAGCCACTGCTTCCCAGGTTCCCGTTGGAGCTCATCTCCGGGGGCTGGAGGGCCAGTAGGAACCACTGTGCAGCTTCTGCTGGGGTGGCTGTGGGGCCAAGGGACAGTGCTCTCCCCCAGGCTCTGGGTAGCACCTGGTTGGCAGGGAGGGCTCAGGGCCAAGCCCAGCCCATCGGGGTTTGCTGTGGGAGGGCTTCTGTTCCCCAAGGGACTAGGGCCAACCTGGAGTGCTCTGGGGGCGCCTCGGGCTCAGACATGCCACTCAGTACCAACTTGACGTGACTGCAAGAGCCCCCTAGACCGCTCAGCTGAGGTCGCTGTTGATCCTAAATGTGGGCCCCAGGTGCACTTCCTTTACAAGGTGAAGTGGAGTGAAGGAAGGCAGTTTCCAGGCTGTGGCTCGTCCGTCCTGGGCATCAGCTCGAGGGAACCCCTCCCACCGTCTGGGTCTGACTTTTCTCAGCAGAGTGGAGCTGTGCAGCCCGGGCACAGGCTGTGCCCCTTGCCTGTGTCTTAGTCCCTCTGTCCTGGGTCAGCCCTGTAGAGGAGCTGTCCTGGGCTGTCTTTCCTGGAGGTGCCCCAAGGAATGCCAAGTTCCTTCCTCCTAAGATGACCGGGTTGCCCGGGGGGCTTTCACTACACCCCTCCTTCCACTTCCACCTCCAGGAAGTCCTCCGGAAAGACCTGAGGCTACTCGAAACCCTTCTCCCCTCTTAGTCCCTGGATGGACCCAGGAACAGCTGCTGAATTCCCTCCTGGTCAGGAGCCACCCCTTCTATTTGCCCCTTTGAGGCACAAAGGAAAGGAAAGAAGTGGCCACTCAACATCAGGCATGGCGCGGCCTCTGCTTGGCCAGGAGAGGGAGTGACTGGGGGAGAGAGAGGAGCCTGTAATTGTTCATAGCAGCTATTGGGCAAGGTGATGGTGGTGATGACAGTGATGGTGATGATGATAATGGCCGTGGTGATGGTGATGGTGATGGTGATGATGGTGGTGGTGGTAGTGATGGTGATGATGGTAATGATGATGGTGGTGGTGATGATGATAGTGGTGATGGTGATGATGATAATGGCCGTGGTGATGGTGGTGGTGATGGTGATGATAATGGTGGTAATGGTGATGGTGATGGTGATGATGATGGTGGTGGTGGTGATGGTGATGATGATGGTGGTGGTGGTGGTAATGGTGATGATGATGGTGGTGATGGTGATGGTAGTGGTAATGATGGTGGTGGTGGTGACAATGATGATGATGATGGTGGTGATGGTAATGGTGATGGTGGTGGTGATGATGATGGTGGTGATGGTGATGGTGGTGATGGTGATGGTGATGATGATGGTGGTGGTGGTAATTGTTATTCTAGTGGTAATGGTGGTGGTGGTGACAATGATGATGGTGGTGGTGATGGTGGTGATGATGATAATGGCTGTGGTGATGGTGGTGATGGTGGTGGTGATGGTGATGATAATGGTGGTAATGGTGATGGTGGTGGTGATGATGATGGTGGTGATGGTGATGATGGTGGTGGTGGTGATGGTGGTGATGGTGATGGTAGTGGTAATGATGGTGGTGGTGGTGACAATGATGATGGTGATGGTGATAGTGGTGATGGAGATGGTAATGGTGGTAATGGTAATGGTGATGGTGGTGATGGTAATGATGGTGGTGGTGATGGTGATGATGATGGTGGTGGTGGTAATGGTGATGCTAGTGGTAATGGTGGTGGTGGTGACAATGATGATGGTGGTGGTGATGGTGGTGATGGAGATGGTAATGATGGTAATGGTAATGGTGATGGTGGTGATGGTAATGGTGATGGTGGTGGTAATGGTGATGGTAATGATGATGGTGATGGTGGTGATGGTAATGGTGATGATGCTGGTGATGGTGGTGGTAATGGTGATGGTGATGATGATGGTGGTGGTGGTGGTAATGGTGATGGTGCTGGTGGTGATGATGGTGGTGATGGTAATGGTGATGGTGGTGATGGTAATGATGATGATGGTGGTGGTGGTGGTGATGATGATGGTGATGGTGGTGGTGATGGTGATGATGATGGTGGTGATGGTGATGGTAGTGGTAATGATGGTGGTAGTGGTGACAATGATGATGGTGGTGATGGAGATGGTAATGGTGGTAATGGTAATGGTGATGGTGGTGATAGTAATGGTGATGATGGTGGTGGTGGTGGTAATGATGATGGTGGTGATGGTGGTGATGGTGATGGTAGTGGTAATGATGGTGGTGGTGGTGGTGATGGTGATGGTGATGATGGTGGTAATGGTGGTGGTGGTAATGGTAATGGTGATGGTGGTAATGGTAATGGTGATGGTGGTGGTGGTGGTGATGGTGATGATGATGGTGGTGGTGATGGTGGTGATGATGGTGGTGGTGATGGTGGTGATGGTAATCGCAGTGCTCATGGGGTGCAGGCTGTTGTGAATCCATTCCTGCTTCTCTCCATTTACTTCCACAATAACGGATCAGGCAGGGACTCTCGTCACCCTCTTGTACCAGATAAGGACCTGATCCTGAAAAGTCATGTTAGAGGCAGCTCAAGAAGTTTGGTTGGGGGTAACCAGAGGCAGAGAGAGGCCCTGCAAAAACATGAAAATAATGGGGGTCCAACCCAGTGGGTTTGCTCAGGCCACAAGAAGTGAGGATCCAGAAAGCCTGGTGTGCTGGGCTGTGCTCCACAGCCAGGCAGTGGGGTGACCCCAGGATGGCTGCCACGCGTCCTCCCTTAGCCATGGACTCTGTGCCCAACAAGAGTTGGGCTGGCACAGCGGAGCTCATTAAATGGAAACCTTTATTCTGGATGGAGGCAAAACCACCTTTCATCCCAGTTTTATTATTTTAAAAACATGTCAAGGGGCTGGGGTTGGGGCTCAGTGGTAGAGTGCTCGCCTCGCACGTGAGAGACCCTGGGTTCGATCCTCAGCACCTTATAAAAATAAACAAAGATATTGTGTCAATGTATACCATAAAAGGTTTTTTTTTTTTTTAAAAAAACATGTCAAATGCTTTCATAAAACATAAAACACCAAAAAACATGTCAAATGCTTTCATATCAAAGCGGACCCACCCCCTCACCCTGTGCCAGGGACCAGGGTGGGTCAAGGGGACAGTGGTGAGTTCTGTGGAGGAAAGACAGATAGAAAACACAGACCCCACCTTGGGGGCTGGGAGCAGGAGGAGGGGCCTGTTTAAGCCCAGGGTGGGCTGGGTTAAGTAGGGAGCTTCTTAGAACAGGAGCCTCGAGAAGGGGAGGGCCCGTCTGGCCCCTGGTGGGCAAAGTTCAGGGAAGGGAAGGGGGTGAGGGTGGACAGCCATGGTCAGTGCACAGGACGGCGTTCCCTGTGATGTGTGAGTCGTGCTGTGTGGGGAGCCCTGGGCCTTGGCTCCCTGCTCCTGTGACTTGGTGGTTTTGCTCTGCCAGCTGGGGTTGGGGCCCAGGAGAGGCCTGGTCAGCCAGTGGGCGTCCCGTGCTGCAGACACCACAGGAGCTGGATGGGGAGGGGATCCAGGGGTGGGGGACTACCTGCTTCCGGGAGGACTCCTGTCAGACACATTTGCAGGCAGCTGGGAACAGCTGCTCTTGGGAGTTCCAGGGGTGGCCAGTGCAGATACTCTGGCCCCATCATCCCCACTGACCTTACCTGGGGTTGGTCCTGGGACCCATGGGGGTGGTCCTTCTTGAGCTCTGGAGGCAGAACAGCGGGTCCCTGACCAGATGGCTCTCATCTGTCCTTGGTTTCCCCTGCCCCCACCCTCTGCCTGTGGTCACAGTGCGGAAATTGGCGTGGGTGCTGGGCCTCCTTGGGCATCTGTGTGTTCTGGGGTGGGGACCTCCTCTAGGAGGGACAGCAGGGTGGGGGCTCCCAGGGTCATGCTGGCATCCCACCCCACCCCAGTCACTGTGACTGACACAGGCACATGGCAGTTCCCACAAAAGGTAATTCAACAAGCTTTGGACCAAATCCCAAAATTTGCTCACAAGGACCTCTATTTATAGATCCTTGCTCCTCTCTGGGGTCAGTCAGCCATCCATACACTTTCAAGAGTTTATAACTCTATTATTAAATTTAGAGTTGGCTTCAGTTTTAATTCAGAGTGAAAACTGCATACCGTGGGGGAATCCGGGAATGTGCGTGAGGGCCTCTGCCAGCCAGCGCTCCGGGCTCCCTGCCCTGGAGACGGCAGTGGTCCGAGGTCCCCGAAGGGGGGCCCTCGGGTGTGCGGTGGCTCTCCCCACTCTCACCTGGACAGCTGGGCCAGGGTTGGGTGGATTCTGGTGGCTGGGTGTCCACTGGCCCCTCACTGTCAGCCTCCTCTTTCCGTCTGAGCAGAGCCACCATGGCTTCCCCAGTATTCTTGGATGATCTGTCCTCCAGGCCCAGTGGGGTCAGGGTAGCTTGTGGCCCGGATGGCTCTGCCCATGGTGCCTGCTTCCTGGGTGCAGGGTGGGGGCCCTGAGCCAGGAGGATCAGGGTAAGGAAGGGACTCAGAACAAGGCCCAGAGCTGTGCCGGAGCCGTCACCCCTCCCTCCCGCTGGCTCTCCACAGGGTGCACCCTGCACCCTGGCTGGGTTCTGGCCCACACCCACTGGCCCCTCTCGCTGGAGGACTGCTTTCCTAGCCCTCTCCAGCTCCCATGGGCATAGCGGCCAGCGGGAGGCACAGCTGGCCAGAGAGGGCTTTGCCAGAACACCTGTGCCCCTGCCAGCTCCAGCCAGTGCTGATGGGGGGTCCCAAAGCCCCCAGAGCTGCAGGAATCTGCTTTGGTGGCAGCGATGGAAGGCAGGGAGCAGAGGGAGCTTGTGCCCATGGCCTAGATGGTGGGCGCCTCCCGGCTACCGGCCAGTAGGTGGTGTTCCTGGCCTACTTTCTCGAGGCTGCGTGCTCCCTGCCGCGCCTCTGCCAAGCTGGGTCCATCTGGAAATGTTTGATTTGATAGAGTGTCGCTTTACATTGCAGAAATGAGCGTAAGCGGTGTTTTAACCCACCAAGTGAGAAATGTGATCTGGGTTTTACTGCCGACCCTTTAAATAAAAAACAGATCGCTTATTAAACCATTATCTATCATGGACAGGGGAGTCGAGAGTGGCCCCAGACCGGACACAGATGGAAGGGACTTGGCTCCTTCTCCCAGTGGGGTCTGGGAGGGGTCCAGGGCGCCACTTGCAGGGGACTAGGCAGGGGACCTGGTTCACTCCTTGGCCAGCCACTGTGGGTGTGGATTTGCCATGTCCTTTTAGGAGGAAGGACGTGGAGAGAGGCTACAGCGACTGGCCGGGTTTGGGTGCTGGTCTCCAGGGGGACCCCAAACCCTGGGCAGAGGGTTTGGACCTGGCTGTCCCTTATCCTCAGCTCTTGAGCACCCTGATACCCCATGGGGTGCTCTGGCTGAGGGGCTGTCCCAAGGGGCCTGGCTGAGGCAGTCCCTTGTCTCTGGAGATGGCGTGTCTCCGGTGCTGAGGGGCACATGTCGGTCAGAACTCAGTCCAGCATCTGGGGCCCTTCCTGGGGCTCCAGGCACCTCATGGCAGGGGACTCGTGGGCACTGGCCCTTTCCCTGCTGGCCCGAGTCACCCGGCTGGCTCCCTCTGTGCTTGGAGGGAGAAGATGGGAGGCCCCCTGGCTGGGCCCTATCTGTGCTGTCCTTGGTCATTTGGGTTCTTAGAGTGGGCTCTTCCATGCAGGGCTCTGATGTCACAGCCCTATTCCTGCAGCGTTTCTGGGAAAGGATTCCCCATCTCTCTGGAGTGCAAGCTGACCAGAGGTCCTCCTCCATGTGGGAGACCTCGATGCACCTAGCTGAGCCAGTGCCTTGCCACTTAGTGGCCCCTCACTCCATCCTTCTGGTAGTGGCCCGTGCACCCCTGGAGGTGTCCCCAGCTGGAGGGCTCCCTGGGAGGACCGTCTAGGGCCGGGGTCAGGGGAGTGCATGCCTCCAGCTGCACCCATCCCAGTGGGCACTACTGTCACCCTGTCCTTTGTGGGGTGCAGAGCCCTGAACCGGGGCCTCAGGGGTGCAGAAGGGTCCAATGAGTGGTCATCTAACATCCCTGCAGAGGGGACAGGGGGCAGTTCCTCATGCCCTGGCCTGGCTGTCACCCACCTTCTGGGCTGGGCAGGGGCACCGAGGATGCTGGGTTGGAAGGCCCAGAGCAGTCAATGCAGGCTCTCAGGAGGGGGTGAGGGAGGGGCTGGCTGGGCCGTGGGAGGGGTGGGTCAGGGGTGCGGGCGGCTCTGGTAGCAGGGGTTGTCGTGAGAGTGGGGAGGGCCGGGGTGGGGGACATTCTGGGCCAGCTCTCCTGAGCTGGCATCCACTGGATCAGTGCCCTGCAGAGGGCTTTCTGGCCCTGGAGGTGAGGATGCTCTTAGGACGGCCATTGTCCCAGAGGCCCGCAGCTCTCTGCAGCCTGTGGAAAAAGGAAAAGGTGGCCCAGGGTGCCTCCGGGACTGGCCCAGGGCCACAGCCACAGCGAGAGAGCTGAGCTGGAGACTGGGCTTGGGGACAGGGCAGCCCTCGCCACCCCAGGAGCAGCCCCGCTGAGCTGGGGGAGGGGCAGAGGTTTCTGTGCTAGGACCCTCGGCCCCCAGGGACCAGGAGCAAGTGGCCTCAGTCCCCTGCCCTGGCATCCCCGGAGCCTATTGTTGAGGATAATCACAAGGTGACACCCTTCCACTGCCTCCTGGCCACGAGGGGTTTGGTAGCGTCCACCTTGATTGGCCACTGCCTTCCTCGCTATGCCCTGCTGCCCATAGTGGATTGGTCAAGGTAGATTTATCTCCGCTGTCACAGCCAATAGAAATATGACACTGCCCCAGTCACCATGTAGTTACAGTGACCGAGCCGGGGCCCGGTGCCCGAGGGATTTATGGGCCCTGCTGGGCCTAGCACGTTGGACCTGACACCACGTGGGCTCTGCATGGCTGTCTCAGGGGCAGGACTTGCATAGCCGCTCCTGACCTTGAACTGGGGCTGTGGTCTGAGCAGGGACCCTCATTGGTGGGTGGGGGAGTGTCCCCAGGCTGTGGCTGTGCCTCAGTCCTCCTGGGGCCCAGAGTGGCCAATGCAGCGTCTCAGGAGGTCGGTGAGGGAGGGCCTGGCTGGGCCAAGGTGTTCAGGCCTGGGGCCACTGGGGTGCGTCATCTCCCGGTGGCAACCTGGATTTGGATGGGGATGAAGGGGGTCTGGCTCAGGGGACAGCAGGATCCCTGGGTTCCTGGTGGCTGAGGCCTGAGTGACGTTCCCCACTCAGTCCTCTGGTCCTGTTATTCTTGCCATTGGAATCCTGGTTGCCTGCCTGCTCCGTGGGCTCCTTGGGGAGTTGGCTCTCTTCCCCTCGGTGCTTCTCTTGGCCTGTCCCTGCTCAGAGGCTCCCAAGCCCCTCCTGGTGTTAGTGGGCAGTGGTCCCCAGCTACAGCTAGGAGCTCCAGGGCCTTCCAGATCCTTGGTGACCATGAGTACTGGTCCCTGCATGTCCTGTTACTATCACCTCTAACTGCGGAGTGGACAAGCAAGGGTCCCTTGGCCTCAAGCCAGAGCCAGAGCAGGCCAAGGCAGGCAGAGTCCAAGTCCACCCAGGTCCACCATGGACAGACAGCTGTGCTGTTCCTTCGTGCTGTTATCACCTGGAGGTGGGGGACACTGGCCAGGTTCGCATGCTCTGCTGGCAGTGTCGTGTGACTGCCATCACTGGTCCGTAGCTCACAGCCCTGTCATGGAAGTTTCTGGGCTCTTTGATGCATACAATCCAGAAACACTGAAGTGGGGCTGCACGTTTGCTTCCTTGGAGCGAAACACTGATGGAACTGCCCACCCTGGCGATGAGCCCAAGATCTTTGGGACCTTGCAGACTCCCGGCTGACCCAGGGGCCTGGGTGCTCAGTCAGGCCTGAGGGGGGTCACCCTGGGACCCCTCTCTGCTTCTCTGCCCGCCGTACCCCTGGTGACTCAGGCTGAGGTGACTGAGCCCTTCCCTGGGCACTGGCAGCCCCTGCTTCCTCGCCATGGCCCCTCACCCTGTCGTTTTTCTAGGCTCCCTTGCATGGGAAATGTTGGCTCAGAGGGTGATGGAAGGCTGGTGGGTGGCGGCAGGTGCTGGGGTCTCAGGCCCAGACCCAGCTGGAGGGCCCGCTGGGGCTGAAGGTTGGCCAGGTGTGTGCAGGGCTGAGTGACCACAGGGTGGGGCCAGAGGAGGTGGAGCAACGGGTTGTTCGCAGGCAGCAGACAAGTGGGGCAAGTGGTCAGGGGCCCTCCTGGGACCTCAGAGTGGAGGCCCAGGCAGTCCCTCCCAGAGGCCCTGCGCGACTCCTGGGGAGAGGAGAGCACTCCCGGGCGGCGAGGCGGAGGCACAGGACGATGGTGCCACGGCGCAGCCCCCAGACAGCAGCAATTGTGTGTGGGCAAGGCCTGGGGACTGAGGTACCACTGCACAGCCGTGGCCTCCAGGGCAGGCCTGGCATGGCTGGTGAGCTCAGCTGGGAGGGTGCCCGGGCAGAGGGCACTGTCTCTACAGAGATAGAGGCTGAGTGTGGCTTTGGCCCTGTGGGGGCTCATGGCTGAGGCAGGGACCCATTAGGGGTAGGACGCTGGGCCCTGTGGGCTGGACAGTCACACGGGGGTCACCTGCCCTGCTCCCTGCTGATGAGATGCTCAAACGAGAACCCAAGGAGGGTGGGGCCCGGGGCCCGGGGACATAGCCTGGGTGGATTAGCGCTTCTTGGATGCACTGTGATGTGGGATGTGACCGTTGTGTTGGGCCCAGGGGCCTCTCCACCTGCCTGGGCTCCTGTGGCCAGTCCTCCAGGCAGGCGCAACGGGCCTGTGAGCACACACTTGTGTGATCATCACACTTAGGCCCCACAGACGGGTGCACACATGTCCCGGCACACACACGCTGTCATGCTGTGTGTCTGCTGCAAACAGGCGCCCCTCCACAGACGCAGCAGACGCTGGCTGGGAGGCCGGTCGCCTTGCCCACAGGCGCCTGCAGGCCTCCCCACCACCCCCTACCTGCCCTGGCTCCGGCCAACATGCCCAGCCGACGTGCCCAGCTCACAAGCTGGATCCTATTCAGGAAAGATGATTTTAATTAGAATAAGGAACCTCAGGACGAGGAGGAATGGCATCCAGAGGGCGGCCTGTGGTTAGGGAGGGTTCCGCTCCTGGAGGACGTGAGAGATGGAGAGATTTCAGCTGTGAGAACCCTGGGTGGGGCCACAGGGCCAGTGGGATCACACCCAGGGGACCTCATAGCTTGTCCGGAGTCCCTGTGGGAGGGGGGTAGGCGCAGGGTTGGACCCACTGCCTGCAGGGGCTCCCAGGCCGGGCCAGGATCGGGGATCTGGGGCCAGGAAGACCCAGGGCTGAGCCTGCATGGCCCTGCCGGTGGACACTAGATTGACCTCCCTGCCCCATCTAGAAAGTGAGGTGGGCAAACAGATGTAGAGCCACTGAGAGCTCCAGCTGTCCCCATGGACTGGCTACATAGCAGGCCACTCTGAGAAGCCACAGGGAGAGAGGAGGCCAGCAGGGAGCCCTGGAGAGGAAATCCCAGACCGTAACCCGGCAGGGAAAAGGACTCCCTGGCCATCCCTGGCTGGAAGGCCCCAGGAGGCCTGCACTACTCCAGCAGGGACCTCAGCCATGCCCAACAAGCAGGAGGTCAGGACGCTCCACCCGGGGGTGCTGGGGATCGAACCCAGGGCCTGTGCGTGCAAGGCAAGCACTCTGCCAACCGAGCTACACCCCGCCCTACAGCGAGTTCTTCCTTCCTGGAACCACATGGGTGTGGCACCTGGACACCAGGCCTGGGGACCACACCTCTTCTCACTGCCAGGGCCACGTAGGCCTATGGACAGCACCTGCGTCATGGTCCCTGGGCTGGGAATTAGCTGTCCCCTCAGAGTGGTGCCTGGCTTCCCTTGCCCTCCCTTAGGAGGCTCAGAACTGTGGTGCAGACAGGGGTCACCCTGTGCCCGCTCCAGGAGCAGAAGCTACCCAAGAAGCCTGGGGCTGTGGTCCTGGCCGGGCCCCGTCCAATAGCCCCCAACAAGCATTGCTCTAAGAAAGCACCAGAGATGACGTGTCTTCAGTCCTTGCTGCTCAGGACCTTGAGGGCAGAGGGAACCCGAGTTTCCGTGACGGCCAGCTCTTGAGGATGGCTGAGCTGCCCCTTGGAGTGCCGCTGGGGGGCTGCTCCCTTACTCCCTTCTCACTGAAGGGCCTCCTTGCGGGGCCACAGGCTCCGCCCCACAGCGCCAGGCCACATGGGAGGCTCCCGCTCTTCCTGGCTCAGCTGCTGGGCGGGAGCAGGACTGGCCAGGAGTCCTGGGTTTCATCACCCCCAAAGAGCCCCCAGCTCTGGAAACATTGGCGCTTTTGCCCTGGGCTGCCGGGGACCCTCTCGGGCCGCTACAGGCTGGCCTGTGTCTCCTTCATCTGGCTGCAGACTTCACAGCTGTGGCGGGAGGGCATCAGGTGGACGGGGTCTGGGTCATGACTCCCTGCCAGCGCCGTCCAGCCAGGCCCTCTTCTGGCCGGCTCAGAGGCAGCTGGCAGGGGCAGGGGTCCTGGGCGCCCCACTCCCTGTGTACATACTGAAGCACAGAGCGGAGCTGTGGCTTGTCCTTGGAGGCCACTTGTACCGACAGTGCACCGCCTGCTGGTCTTCAGGGTGGCAGGGCCCTGAATCTCAACGCCTGTCACCATGGAGGAGGGGACACCAGGGGTCAGACATGTGTGGGTGGGTCGCAGCCCGCGGCCGGCCCCGCACTCGCTGTGGGCACCTTGATTTACTCTCCCTGCTTCTTGGACAGCCTCCCCGGTGAGGCTCGGAGCCCCTCCCTGCCCCCGCGCTGCCCCGTGCGGCTGAGCTTGGGAAAATCTATTACCGCCGAGTCATTAATCTGGGGCTGCCGCCTCGGGCACTTTCTGGCCCCTCTATTTAATGGGCTCTGCTTCCTGAGCTCCGGAGCCGTGCTGCTCGCCTCTCTTGATCAGCTTTGTTTAATTATCAAAATATTTGATGCAGAAAATTGACATTAGTTCTGAAGGTTCTGCCCTCCTCCCCCTGCCTGGCTCCTGGTGACATTGAGTGGCTCAGCCTGGCGCCCATCGCCTCAAAATAGCAAGTGGGCCTGTGCTTGTCCAGGCGGACACGGTGAGGTGTGGGCGGCCCTGCCCTGCCTGGGCGCTTGGGCTGCACCCAGTTGAACCCCATGCCTGTTCCCCATGTTTGCATGGCCCTGGCCTGGCTGCCCACACCCGGGGGCAGCCTCGGGGAATGACTGAACCCAGTGCCTTTCTGAGCTCTCCAAGTCCTGTGGAGCCTGTGTGCTGTGCACGGGACTGGGGTCCTGCCAGGGAACGACAAAGGGTCCCTAGGTTGGCACTGGAGTCTGGGTGGGGTACCTGCTTTCTAGTTGTTGCCAGGACCTCGGCCACTTGACCTTCTGCAGAACCCCCGAGAGCCCCTGTTTGTCAGGGTCGGACAGAGCCTCTGGTCTTCTTAGCCAGAGGTAGATGCAGAGCCTGGGGCAGAGGCAGGGACCAAATTCGGGACTGCTGGGGCTGCCGATGTGGAGCCTCCCTGGAGCTCAGGCTGTGCCTTCCGTGCCTGGATCCCTAAGGGGTCAGCACTGGGCTGGTCTGGGCAAGGCCCAAGCTGATCTCTCTGCAGGTGCTTCCATGTACCTTCCGGCCGAGGGTGGAGACGGTGTACACTGGGCCCTCTTTAGAGGGTAGTTCTGATCCTGCATGTGTGCGTGGGGGTGCACACAAGATCTTCTGCACAGACCTGTACCCTGCTTTTGTGTGACCATAAGGTACAAATGTACATGGGTGAACTTGGGTGTGCCCCCTTGTGTGTGTGCCTGTGTGCTCAATGCCCACGGTGCCCTCGGTGAATCACGGGCCCAAGGGAATTTGTATTGACCTCAAGGAAGCCCAGCAGCTTGGTTTCCAGGCTGTGCCCAGGCCCTCCAGAGGCCAGCAGGACCCAGATTGGGCTCCCTGGCCTTTGGTATGAGCAGGGCAGGAGGGGTGGTGGTGATGGTGGCCCAGTAGGAGCGTCAGTCCCATGATGACATGTCACCACCAGCTGTGTCAGCAGACCAGACCCAGATTCATTTCCTGGCTGGTAGCCCCTTGGTCGTGGGCACGCCGGCCAGCATTCATCCAGAATCAGCTTATTTTCAGATGTCAGATAATTTTCAAAACAGAAACTAGTTTCAAGGTTGAGAAGGTACCATTACGGAAAACAAACGGCGGTCAAGCTTGGACTCCTGGCTTTTCACTAGCAATCAGTGTCCCCGGAGGAAGGACAGGACACAGGGAAGGCGCTACCTGCTTAGGGGCAGGGCTTGGCCATGGCTTCAACTTCACCTTTGGCAGAAGGGAAAACAGGCATCTGAGGTCCACTCCCTGGGCAGTGGGGACCTTGGCTTTGGGCCCCTCTTTCTGCCTCCCTGACCCCTCTGGTCACTCCTGCCTCATCTGTCTTGCCTGTACACTGGGCCAGCTGAACCCACATGGGCCTGGAAGAGCCGAGGTCAGCTCCGCCCTCATTTGCCCCGCCCGGGGGGAGCCAGTGCCATCTGTTCCCTGTTGCCCAGGCTGGAGGCACCCTTCCTCCTCTGTCCATTCCTGTGTCTCCTGGGCAGAAATCAGCGGGCCACATGCCCCCATCACCGTCACCTGACACCCATTTGAATGACTGATTGGCGGTCTTCATGCAGGGTCCTCCTGGGGGGTGACAGGGAGCTGTGTCCAGTGGGCAGCTGCACCTGTGTGCTGAGAGCCAGGTCCTGGCCGGGAGCAGGAGGAAGGTGGACCTGGATTGTTTTGTGCTGGCCACACTTGGACACGGTCAGTGTCCGTGTCTGCTGATTTCTGTGTGGCAGAGGCGTCTGCCGTGTGGCTGGCAGGTGGAGGGCTTCAGGAAGACCCCATGTCAGTGGAGTCCACGAGGTGGGACAGGGCCAAATCCCACCACCTGGTCACTCAGAGAGAACGGGGTTCCGGAACCTAGACCTCAAGCCCACCCTGGGGCGGGAGTCCTCTGGCCTCCCTTGGCCTGTGGCTGCGTTCCCTGTCACGTGGCTGTGTCTTCTCTCCCACCAGGACACCAGCCATTGGGTCAGGCCCACCCGAAACCCAGTCTGATTTCATACTGAGAGCTTCAACTAAAGCCGAGTGCTACTGTGGGTGCCTGCACCCAGCTGTTCTGGAGGCGGGCACCAGGGACTGCTTGAGCCTGGGAGGACACCAGCCTGGGCAACAGCAGGACCCACCCGGTGGGCTGGGGGACAAAACAAAAGAGATGAGAAGAGGAGGAAGGAGCCCGTCACTAGTCACACCCACAAGGCCTGCTCCCCAGTAATGCCGCATTCTGAGGTCGGGGAGGTGTGCATTTGGGGTCTCCATCCAATCCACCACACCAGGTGGGGGACCCAGGTTTTCAATGGGAAGCCTAAAAATAAACTCCATCTCATGACAGGTCAGGAGCGGTCATCCCTTCTCTGTCCTGGCCAAGAAGCACTGGGTGGACTAAGCCCTGCCCAGGAGGACTCCACTAGGGCCTGGGACACCTGGGAAGGGCTCCTCCTGGACAGAGCACCGCGGGGCCCCACTGCGGTTCTGGGGTGGCAGCTTTATATCTGGCCTGGAAGGAGACTCAGGGTCAGGGCCATGACCAGGCTGGCCGAGCTCAGCAAATCTATTATTGATCTCATGCATGTTGGGTGATCATGCTTTTAAATCTTAGTGGAACAGAGCAGGAGGTAAAGGACAAACTGATAAATAACCATGGTCACGACTCGCCACCCCGACTCCTGTCCTGTGGATTCGGCCCTGGATGACGGGGCCTGCTCAGCAGGGCGGGTGCGTGAAGTTTGTGAACCTCACAGAGCTCTTTGCATCTTGACGACGAGGCGCATGTGGCTGGTGGAGCTGGGGTGACTTCCGGGACGTGGGAGGGCAGAATTTCAACAAGCAGGGGCTGTTTTCACCTGTCCCCTCTCTGTTCCCTGCTGCCAGAGTCAGCCCACAGCTCCTGCCCTTGCTGGGAGGTAAGTAGGGCTGGCGGCCTGCTGTGCCCATGAGTCGGGAGGGCCCTGCTTTAGGCAGGGTGGGCTTTCCTGGCAGGGGCAAGGGGTCTTTTGAAAGGCCATGTTTGTCTGTGCCCTGTGAAGGGACCCAGAGCCCCTCTGCCGTCGGGCTGTCCAAGCCTCTGGCTGCTCGGGTTAAGCTCCCAGGCACCCAGCCCAGCGTGCTGGGAAGACCGTTGTTTTCATAAATATACTTGCTGTGGTCAGAAGCCATTGCAGACGAGGGCTTCCTGAGACCTTGACTTTTCCCTGACACGATTATTGCCGCCCCAGGGACTCATTTTCTGTGCAGCCACCCGCTGACCTGGCCTGTCCTCTCTCCATCGTCCTGTCCACAATGAGGACGATTCTTCCTGGAGCCCCAGGACCTGCCACCACAGCTGAAGGCCCAGTGCCACCCGACCCCAGCAGCATCTTCCCCAAAGACCCATTCCCGTGTGAGACTCACGGTGCTTGTCAATCAATAACCTCGCAGGCCTGACAGCTCTCGGCCAGCCAGAGGCCCCTCCTCTGCCGCCCAGCAGGGACTCTCCTGCTTAGGAATGCAGGGGACTTGTCTCCCTCCATGCTGGACGAGACCATTCCTGTCCAGAGCCTCAGGCACGTAGCTGCCACCCTGGACTCTGCCACCCTCCAGCCCATACTCCATGCAGGCACCAGGCACCTGCTTGGCCACCAGGAGAGTTGGGGCCCCCAGCCCCAGACGTGGGGGACAGGTGGAGACATCAGAGACCTACTTTGAGGGGTGGCCGATGGAGAGGGAGAGACTCTCTGGCCCTCTTTGGCCTCGGGGTTCATTTCCATAGATGCCCTGAGAGGTCCTATCTGAGAAGGGCCCACTGACCCTTCCAGTGAGGGGCTCAGTGAGAAGCCCCCCAACTGTTCCAGTGGACACATGGGGGAACCCTCCTCCCCTCCCACCACCCCCATGACTCTATGGGACCCCGGGGAGAGGGCTCCTGCTGCCCAGGAGTCACAGGAGACCCAGTGTGGGGGATGGTCAAATGAGGGGCACTGGCCTGGGCTCCAGGTAGCCCACACATACAGGTCAGGGGTGAGAACCAACGGAGGGGCCAGAGGGGGCTGTGGGCCTGCAGGGCATTGGGGTGGGGACCTAGCAGCCCCTGCTGTAAGGAACCATGACCTGTGTCAGATGTCTCCATGGTGTGGCCAAGGAGACTACAGAGAAATGGTCAGCGGTGTGGGCAGCAGAGGCCCTGCTGACCTTCCTGATCATGAGGTGTCAGGGTCTTGAGGTCTTGGCCCTGGGAGACGGAGGGTCTCCTCCAGAACCCCTCCTTGGGCCTCCACACCCTCAGGAACATCATGGCTGCTGAGGGCAGCTGCCTGAGAGGGGCCCACAGGAGCTCCCGGGTTATCCTGGAGCCTGTGCCCACCTGACTGGCCCTGGCTTCTTCTCACCTGCCTCCCTCGGTGCCTGTTTTGATTTCTACTTAAAGGTTTATGGAGTGGATCACCCCCTGGGGGCGGCCTGCACTATGCTAATAGAGCTATGCATATTCAATGAACCCTCTGCGCTATGCTAATAGAGCTATGCATGCTCAATGAGCTGGTCAGCGGGAGGCAGTTGTGCCGGCAGCCTCTGGCTGGCGGTAGTGAGCCTGCGGGGTCCCAGGCTGCCCATCCTGAGCCTCGCTGTCCAGCCTAGCCGAGAGTCCTGTGGGCCACACCCCTTGGAGGAGGCTCCTGCTCCTGCCCTGGTGCACATGCTGGGCAGCCAGAGGACTTGCTCCCAGCCCGGCTGCTGCTGGGCGGGCCTCGGTTCTGAGGAGACCCAGCTCAGTTCCCTTTCACCCCACTTCCTCATGAAGGGCACCTGCTGGAATGAGGGGGCAAAGTGGGGACCACTGGGGTGCAGGCTTGGTGGGGGTGGCCCTGAGGTGGATGGACACAGGGCCTGACTGGCTTGGAGGGTGGGGTAAGGGGCCTGGTGCTCCAGGCTCTGCTCCGTGTGGTTAGTTGTGAGGTGGGAGGGCCCTTGTCCCACACGGGGCTGGGGGCACCTGGGAGTCCCTCCTCCGGCAGCCGGGGGCTCCCCTGTGTGGCCAGACACCCAGCCACACTTGAATTTCAGAGCAGGAGCGATGCATTCTTGGCGCAGGGGTGCCCAGCTCTGTACCGGACGGGCTGGATGACCCGCATCTCATGAGCTGCCAGCATCCGGCCTGCTCAGTCCAGCGCCATGCTGTCCAGCCTCCCAGCATCCACTCAGGGCTCAGGAGAACGGGGGCCCAGCATGAGCCTCTCCAGGTGGCAGCTGTTGGGGGCACCTGGAAGCTCTGTCCCAGGAGGCAGGACCTGCATGTCCTCACTGCTCCAGGGCTGGGCGGTGGGGACAACTGCTGGGGAGGGAGGATATGGGGCTTAGGTCGTCCACAGAGGCTGGTCGGGTGGGGAGCTGCCAACCACACCGAGGGTCCAGGACCAGAGTCAGCAGGCCCTTACTGGTCTGTTCCCAGCTTGTGCCTGGGGATTCGCAGGGTCCTACCCCATTCTCCTGCTCAGGGCAGGGGGCAGGGAGGCTGGGCAGGGCTGTGCAGATGGTCCCAGGGGCCGCCAACCCATGGAGAGTGGAGGAGAAAGTGTCACCTGTCTGGTGTACTGGTGCTGGCCTGGTCCTCCTTCCCTGGGCCACCAGCCGCCCCTGCTGAGAGGCCAGGTGTGGGCAGGGCAAGGGCAGGCCACCCACCAGCCAGCCCAACAGGGCCTCAGTGCAGGCGCCATGAAATCGCCTCGGCCACGGACAAGAGCTCTGTCCCTGAAGCCATTGCATTTGATCCGTGGAGCCCGGGACGTCTCCAGGAGAGAAATATGGAAGCAATTACTCCAAGAGCCGCCGTTTGAGTACTCCCAAAGAGACACCAGGGCCGGTCCTCGTGAAGCCTGGTGCACGGCGCCCTAATGAAGCAATTAAGGCAAGGATCCTCCGACTTTGATCTCGATGGGGTAATTTTTACAAAAACATCACGGAGTGATAGATACCCATAACTCAGAGTCCTTAATTGTACTTAATTTGTTTGGAATACGAATGTGCATTTAATTAAACCCCAGCTCGGCCCGCATGCTTCAAGCGGGCTGTCAAGGAAAATTAAGACCCAGTTTGCTTTCAAAGTTACTGGTTTTTATCAGGCAAGGACAGCAGGCCTCGAACAGAAGGTTAGAGATAATTAGGCCGAGTGCTACAGACCAAGAAAGTGGGGAGAGGCACTGCTGGGGGAGGGGACGGGGAAGGGACATGGCCGGGGCGCAGGGGAGCACAGAACCCTGGGAATGGGGGCTTGTGAGGTGGCACTGCCTTCAGAGCGTCCATCTCTGGGGACCTACTTCTCAGCTGTACTGACCTCTGGCGGATAAGGGCACGAGGACACCCTTGGGACATAGGGCTTTGTTCTGGAAGGGCTGGGATGGTCCTGACCACTCTTCAGAGTGGAGTAGGGAAACTGAGGCAGCGAGGGAGGGCCGAGCCTTGACCGCGGCCTCCCAGAAAGTTGTGGCCCAGCACAGCGGTACAGCTCCCCTCACCCTCCCGCCCAGCGTCCCTGCCTGGGTCTCACCCTGCACAGCCTTGATGCGCAGGCTCTGGTGGTCAGTGGGCCTCTGGGGGAGGTGGGGGGCTGAGCCAGCCCCAGGCCTGATACCTCCCCTCCCCCAGTGGGAGGGGCTGAGCCTGGGTGTGGACCTCCCCACACAGGGCTCCCTGGACACTGGCTGAATGGCTGAGTTGTGGACAACAGTCTTGGCCTGACCTCCAACAGAACCTCCATCCCTAACTCACCTGGACCCTCACTGTGGCAAGTGGGGATGGGCAGAGGCACCTGCCTTCCCTGTCCTCGGGGGGCTGCCCCCCACCACCTTGCCAGGGCACCAGCCCTCCAGGCATGGTGCTGAACGCAGCAGAGGCTGTGGGACACTCTCGGTGACTTGCAGATACAGAGAACCCACACTGGGTGAGCCTGCCACACAGCTGGCCTGGGCTGCTCGTCAGGGCCAGCTGGGGGCACAAGGCACACCAGGGACTTCAGGAGCTGTGCTTTAGTGCAGGCGCTGGCCTCGGGAGTGTTGGCACTCAGGGGACCTGGAGAGCCCGGGGTAGTGAGTTCAGGGACAGCACCCTCCACGCAGCCCTCAGATGCCAGACACCTGGGGGCACCCTTCTGAGCAGGGGTGCCACCCAGCAGCTGCTGATGACTCTGAGAAGGCACATGGGGCTGGACCTGACCCAATGCCAGCAGCTCTCGGGCCAGAGCAGACCCAGCTGGGCAATGGGGTGGGCAGTGCTGGTGGCCAGGAAGGTGCACTTGGAACTGGAAGAAACCTCGACATGACTGCAGAGTGGAGACCTAGGGTGGGTGCAGAGCCACCTCCCCGGGGACACTCACTCCTGACCAGGCAGGGGGTGGCCGTCCCACTGAGCGCTCTTCATGCCTAGGAGCTCTCAGGAAGCCATGAGGCTAGCCGTGGTGGCAGTGGTCCACTGTCACAAGGGTCAGCATGTCAGAGCTCAAGGAAGCACAGCAAGTTGTGTGGACAGTAGAGGGGACTGAGACTTGGGGACTGAGACCCAGGGACCCACAAGGATGCCCCCCTGATCCCCGCCGTGTCTGTCCAGGCATGCTTGCAAGGACTGGAAATGACACCCCGCCCACATGGCCCCTGGCACGGACTTGGCCAGTGCGTCTCCTGACTCCACCTGCCTTCCCCCTCCTGGTGGGCTGCAGTCCACGACTCTGGTCTCCTGGCAAGACCCGCTCAAGGCCTGGTGGGTGCACAGGAGGCTCTGAGTGCTGGAGCCTGGTCCCCACCCCCAGCCCACTTCGAGGCTCTGAGCTGAGTGGCTTCAGGGGAAACTGGGGCAAAGCTTCTGGCACCAGCTGGGGCAGCGTCCTGCTCTGCTGGTCTGCCCAGGTTCACCTGGGGTCCACTATGTTCCTGCAGACTCTGATCCTCGGCCAGGACTGAGGTCTCTACAGCTCAGGCTTCTGATGAGAACTCTGTCCCAGGGCCCACGGTCCCTGCTCTCACAGGTCATTTGCAGTGAAGCCCTGCCTGGCTGCTGCTGCTTCAGAATCTTGCTCCCACTGGAGTCAGGGACCTGCCCTGGGGACAGTGGTGACAGCAGATACCTATCTGTCCTCTGAGATGGCTGGATCCCAACCCCAGAAGTCAGAAGGGTCACCTCATGTGGCAAATCGTTATGGGCAAGCGGATGCACCTGGAGTATTTGGCTGGACCTACCAGAGGAAGACAGCCCTGTGGAGATGGGGCTGGGATCTGAAGGCGAGGGCCTTGAAGCCAAGACAGGCAGCCCTCAGAACTGGACGAATCCAGGGCTGGATTCTGCCCTGCGGCCCCCAGAGGGAGCACAGCCCTTCAGCACCCAGTTGTAGGCCCAGGGACACTGGCTTCAGACTGCTGCCCCAGAACGGTGTGCAGGCCTGGGGCTCTAGGCCACTCTGCTCCTGGTGGTTTGTTAGAGCAGCTGTAAATGGCTGACCCGGCCTGCGGCCAGGAATGTGCACTAGCCAAGAGCCTCAGCCGTGCTCCTCCCCAGGGCTCTGCTCAGCGCCTCCCCATGGATCAGGGAAGTTCTGGGGTCCAGTGTGTTGGCTGCCAGCCACCCAAGTCCAGGCCTGTCGACCAACCCACCAAACTGGCCACGCTCCTTCTGGCTGCGTGAGCCCCAGCAGGGACTCCTCCCAGACTTCCCCAGGGTCTTTGTAGCAGAGTTCTGGCTGGTGCCAGTGCTTGAGCCAGCTCCTGGTCAGACCCTGTCCCCGAGCACGCTGACCGGTTGTGGGTCCAGAGGAAGAGGAGATGCAGTGGGACTGAGAGGAGGACAGAAACGGGGACAGCGGCCGCCCAGAGGAGGCAGGTTCCTCCCAGGGGCTGGAGCCTCCCTCTGCAGGGCAGCCCCAGAGGGACTCGTGTGGTCAAGACTTCCACTGGCCCCCGAGGCCCTTCACACGTCCAGCTTCGCGGTCCAGGGCCCTGCTCCTCCTGGTGGTGCCTGGACGCTCCCAGACAAACCCAGAAGTTCAATTTCCTGTGTTTCCACAGTCCACACAATCAAATTCAGGTTTTGTTTTCAGCGTTTCTATCCCTGGGGCTAAAAGAAATGAGATTATTTCAGGGCCACCACCGCAGGTCTCGGGTTCTCTGACTGTGACTGGAGCTTGTCACGCCTCCCTGTAAGTTCTCGGGGCAACACAAGTCAGCCCACCCCACTCCGCAGCCTCCACCGCAAATACAGCCAAGTGCGGCCACCACTAGGTCCCCAAGGCGCTTATTTCAAAAGGAACTTAATCACAACCCAGCTCAAGTGACAATTCCGTTAACTGCGATGTCACTGTGTGGCAAAGGCTTCTGGGGGTCTGCTCTTTTTTTTTTTTGGCAAGGAGTAAGTTCCCTGAGTCTCCCCAGAACACCGGCTTTGAAGGTCGGCTCCTGGATCCCCCCTGGGACTAGTAGGAGCCCATGTCCCCTTGGGGAGATGAGAGCCAGGCTGCATTTCAGGAGGAAGTGGGAAGACCATGCAGGTTGGGGACGCAGGAAGCAGAGGGCAGGGGGCAGGGTGGAGGTGCCAGTTTGGAAGCTCACTAGGGTTCCTGCAGAGCAGGGCCTCCGCCTGGAGGGGTGGGGACAGTGCAGGGACAATGTGGGCAGCCCAGGGACTCACAGGCCACACTGGCTGACTGGTGCTGAGCCCTCTGAGAGGGCACCATGGGCTGCTCCCTGAGGGCTGGACAGAGCTGGACACCAGAAGCCATGGCTGCTGATGGTCCAGGCCCTGTTCCTGGAGCTGGAGAGCAGCCCCACGGCATCAGAGCTGCCAACCGTCTCGACCTGGCAGGAGCAGCTGGCAGGGCAGGCCCCTGGTCTCTGCCCGAGACTGGGGCTGAGGTGCAGGCTGAGTGGGCTGGTGCATGGGGTCCCACGGGGCCATCTCTTCTCCTTCCCGGTGCCCCTTCCTCCGGAATTTGCCTCTTGTCTGGACCCTGACTCCGGCCAACCCCGAGGGCACAGGGCACGGAGGTCTCTGCAGACCAGCTCCTCGCTGCGGTGGGTACTCTGCTCTGAGATGGCTGTTGGGTCCTTCTTTCTGCGAGGATTCCTCTAGGCCCCTCTGTGCTGGGTCCAGTGCAGGTTGGGCTGCTCCCAGCTCACCACCTCCTGTTCCTTTTTAATTTCCTAACTCAGGATCTCTACCCAGAAAGAGAAAGCTCTGCACGGTGAGAGCTCACCCGTTGCCCCTGCCCCTGTGCCTGGTGCCCTGCAGGTGCCTGGGACATTCATCCGTGGAGGAAGGAGCGTGTGCGGGGGTGCATGCCTGTGGGGGGCTGCCAGGGGGCACCAAGTGCTCCGCTGGCAGGGGAGAGAGCCTCTTCTGCCCCACACCCAGGGGGCTGGCCCAGGGGCTCACAACGCCCATCAGCTCCTGGTTCGGAGCAGAAGGGACACATGGAGGATAGTGGGCTCTCCTGTGGAGCAACCTACCCCCGCATCTGAGCTCCAGAGTGGGTGGTGCCCTCGGGGGTCTGGCATGGTGAGGAGTCTGGATGAGCTTTCAAGCCAGAGGCCCCAGTGCCAAGCCGCGGGACCCCTGTGTAATCCTGGCTGGTGGTGCCCTGATCCAGGAGGGCAGCTCCGCCATCAGGCAGGAGACCCTTGAGCGTCCACTGGCTTCCTGGCAGTGAGCTGTGCTTCTCGGCCTAACAGGACACTGCAGCTCCGAGCTGCTGGCTGAGGGCACAGAGGGCAGCTGCTTCTCCCTGCTGGGCCAGGGGAGTCCTCCCAGGACGAGTCGTAGCCAAAGCCAGCCTGTGCCCTGCGCTGGGCAGGGCTGGGCCTAGGTGAGACTCGGTGTGAGTGAGAGCTGCAATGGCTGGTTCCGTGGCAGCCCTGCTCCCTGTCAAGAGTGCCCACCTGAAGCTCAGAGTGAGCCGGGGCTGCAGCCTACGCAGCTGGTCACCACCACTGCTACCCACAGCATGGCGGGCAGGTGCAGGGCCATGGAGAGATGGTGGCAGGACACTGACCTTCATTCCCTTCTCCACCCAGCCGCTGTCCCCAGGAGGCTGACCCCCAGGGCCTCCATGCTGCAGAGCTCTCTGTCCTCCCGTTGGGAGGCCCAGCTCCCTGAGTGTCCCTCTCCTGCAGCCGCTGGGGGCTCTCTCATTGCTAATCAGCCCTCCTCCAGCCCACAGGCCCATGAGTCACAGCCCTGCCCACACCTCTGTTCAACGTCCCTCCACACCTTCCTGCCACCTCCCGACGGGCTTCCACTTGGACTTGTCAGGACCTGTGTGCAGACTGCCTTGGGCCACTGACCCTCACAGATGAGGCTCAAGGAGGTCACCCGGATGGGCCTGGGCTGGGCAGTGCCACCTGCCTGGGGCTGGGTGCCTTCCCAGAGGATGCCCGCCTGCTCTAGCGTGAGGACATTTCTGCCTCCACAAACGTGGCCCCGAGTCTCGGCGGGGATGTGAGCTCCCTGGGAGGTGCTCTGTCTGCAAACTCTCCTCTGCCGCTCTCACCTGGCTGCGGGGAGGGCAGCCCAGGCACAAGGATGTTTATCTCTGCAGAGCGGAGGAGCGCTCCTGGGGACAGCCTTACACATAATCCTGGGGATTTTCCTAGCGTGTCATTTAGTAGATGTGATTACACTTCGGAGCCTGATATTCTGGTAATTATCTTCCCGGGCTTAATCCCGTGCCCTAGTAATGCCATTAGAGACTCAACATGCGTGTCTTAAAATAGTGATTATTTATAGCGTGCCCCATTCCCTGTCGAGCAGTCCCGACTGTGTTTCGCTGGTTCAGGGCCCGCCTGGGGCCTGGGGAAACTTGGCCAGCTCCTCTGCAGCGGATTTGTGATTGCCACACAGGCTTTGGTGTGTGGCCTAGATTACCAGGGGGCAGACCTCATCTCCAGAGCTGCATCCCTGTGTCCGAGGCCCGGGAAAGAGCCATGTCCAGCCAATCCTAGTCCCTGGGCCCTGGGGCCTGTTGATGTGCTGGGCCAGCCAGAAGTCCTCCGAGGCCATTGGACAGATGAGTGGTCAGGAGTGGACGTTCATCCCATTTCCACGGGGCCCCAGGAGAGGAAAGCTGAACTACTTTTCCTGAGCAAGTCCATAAAATGGGCACAATAAAAATACCTTCCTGGAAAAAAGGCTGGATCCACGCCTAGGCCATGCTGGAAAGGCAAGTCTGAGTGGTTGCCAGGACCGGGGTGGGGAGGAGCAGGTGGAGCACGGGGGATTTTAGGTCTGGGACACTTCCTGCAGTTCATCATGGTGGACACAGGTCATCATGAATTTGTTCAAACACACAGAATGCCCCACACCAACTGAGTCCTGTGGATGTAGAGATGTGTCAGTGCAAGTCCGTCAGCTGTAACAATGCTACAATGTAGCTAGCTCACCTAACTGTCGCTGCAACAGTGTGACCACAGCTATCAGAATGCCACACTGTAACTGTAGCAATGTCCCAGGGCTCTACTCTCCTGGAGATACAGTGGGGGAGGCTGTGCATCTCCCTCAGGAGAGATATGAGAACTCTTTGGACTCCTGCTAAGTTTGGCTGTGAACCCCCAAAATTGCTCTAACTAATAATTTTTTTTCTTTAGAACCTGCTTGCTCAGGGGCAGATGAGCCCTGAATGGGAGATGGGCGCACCTGTGGGCCTGGCCTGTGGTGAAGCAGGCATTCAAGAGCATCAGCTGCTTTGGCCAGAGTGGCTCAGACCTCAGCCCCTCACCTGCCCGAGCTGCAGGAAAGCTGCAGAGATGTCCTCAGTGCCAGTGGGAGCCAGGGGGGCAGGCGAATGGGGCGCAGCACCCGTGGGGCAGGACTAGCAGCTCTGGCCGGACCTGCAGGTAGCATTGGTGGCAGGTGACTGGCCAGGGCAAGGGTGGGCAGGAGGGGCAGGTGTGCCATGCCCCCGTCCCCCCCAAGGGCCTCCCTGCGCTGTACCCAGGAAGGCTGCAGAAGGAAGTCCCCTGGGGCTGTGAGAGTCAGTTTGGAATCTTTGTTAACAGCTGGGCATGCATCTTTTAAATTATAAATCAATAAATAGTTAATTCAATAATAGAATGCTCTTGAATATTTCATGCTGCCCGCAAGCCGTGGTGCTCTGCCTGGTTGTTGACGGCCAGGTGACCAAGGACTTGGTCTCAAACTATCCCCAACTCCTGTCAGCGGAGGCAGCTGGCAGGGGCCTGGCGGCACACTAGGCCGTCCCACCCCTGGGGAGGGGGCTCCAGGTGGGGTGGGGGAGGGGTTGCTCGGGCACACTCCCACCCAGCCATGGCCTCCTCCCTGGAGGGCGGGGGCTGGAGGAAGAGGAGGGGATGGGGCTGCGCTGGGCATTTATTGCGTCCTCACCCAGGACTGCTCAGAATGCGAGTGTATTTGGAGTCAGGAACTTTAAAGGGGTAGTAAGTTAAATGAGGCCACTGGGCCCCAGTCCAGTCTGATGGTGTTCTTATAAGGAGATGGACACAGAGGCACAGAGGACCCACTGTGGGGGGCACAGTGGGAAGAGGGTGGCAGCTTCAGGAGGAGCCAGCTCTGTCTGCATCTCGGCCTTGGGCTTCTGGCTTCCAGGAGTCTGGGGGTGCACAGTGGCGGGAGGGGAGCCCCTTGTATGGCAGCTCCAGTATGTGGAGGGAGGCAGCTGTGGCCTCTCTACTCTGCCCTGTCCTCAGCCTGTACCCACCCCAGGGTCAGCAGGTGGTCCTTGTCCCCAGATGGCAGAGATGGCAGAGTGGCCACATAGGCTTTCCCTCCCCACTGACTTTCCTGCGAGAGGTGCCAGGTGGCTGCTGTGGGTCCAGGTGGCCATGATCTTGGTGGCTTCAGCTGCAGTCACGACCTGAGTTGTGGGGAATGTGTAGTGGGCTGCTGGAGCCTCGTCACCATGGGTGGCCTGCTCATGACTGCGGGGCCAGCGGAGCTGGGAAATGACCTGATGGAGACCCCAGGCCCATTCTTGAAGAGGCCCCCTGGATCCTGTGGATCTGGAAGCTGATTGTATCTGGGGCATCCCATTTGTTCAACCAGGGAATTCTGTGTGAGCCGCGATGGGCAATGGCCACCAAAGAGCCCCATGCTGACCACTCAGGGACAGGGTTGAGGGAACTGTCCACCCCTGGGGACATGTGGGCTGACTCTGGGGCCTGTGACCCCCAGGAACTTCCTCAGGCCTGGAGAAGGACTAAGAGTGCTGTGGCTTAGTGACATCTGTCACACAGTCTTGTGTGGGGACCTGAGCTGGTGGCACAAGATGGCAGCCACGATGTCCATAATGCCTCTGGGCTCCAGGGGCTGATCATGCAGGGAAAGCCTTCATCCTGAGCCCTGCTGTCCTAGGTGTTTCAGAAGCTCTCCCACCACTGGGGCTGGACACCAGGCCCCCTGAGTGGTCTCCACTGTCTGACCCTGAGCTGGGCTCTGGCTGCTTGGAGGCAGGAGGGAGGCTCCAGTGTCTAGGAGAACAGAGTGGACCTGGCCCTGTGTGGCTTTTGGGGAGCAGAGGAGGGAGCCTGGTGCCAGGTAGGGCCTTGTGGGCCACAGCTCACAGGCCATTGCTGCGGGTGTCTGGCCTCCACACCTATGAAGGGCCCGGTCAGCCCTTCATAGCCCTGGCAGAACCCTCAGCAAATGACTTGATAGCTGTGACCTTCCTGGGCCCTGGGAGACCCTGGCCTGAGAGGACCAGGCTGGTTGGATTGGTAAAGTATTCAGTAGGTGCCATATTGCCACGTCCTTCGGAGCATTCTAGACCTGGGGACTCCAGTGCCCACCTGGTGGCCAGGGCTCTAGGCAGCAGCAGCATTTCTTGGGCACCCAGGCCCATGCCCATGTGGGGCCAGTGACTTGGTCCAGAGGCCTGACGTGGAGGTGCTGTGGCCAGGGTCCTCACACAGACCTGAGCCCCGGGATTGCCTGGTCTTACTCCCTGTGGCCAGCGTAGACCTGAGCCTGGAGCAGGCTCAGAGCCCCTGGGCCTCTCGCTGTGCAGGTGGGAGCAGGTGCTGGGCGGGACGCCCCACATGGGGGTGGAGTGGCACCGCCCCTCGATGCACAGGAGGAATCAGAACTCCAGAGCTCAGCGTCCACAGAATGTATTCCATGTCCTTAAGGCCAGGGAAGGTGAGCCAGCACTGCCCGAGCGGGACCCGGCAGGGCCAGAGTGGACACAGCCCATTACAGGTGTGCTGGTGGCCTCAGAGCAGATCTGCTGAGTCCCTGTGCCACGCAGCCACCCCTGCGCCATTGTCCCTAGGCAGCAGCCTGGGCCTGCCGCCTGTTAGCCCTGCTGACAGAGCTGTACCAGTGACAGTAGATTAATATCTCCTTAATCAGCCAAAATGAACATGGCACGCTGGTGACAGTCCAATTTTCTGCTAACAGATTGTGGCCTATCTAAACCTGGCGCTCAGCTGATTTTTTATTTCTGCCAGAGATAATTCAGCGCGGGAGGACCAGCCTCCGTCATCCCATCCGCCAGCGCACTGTTCAATAAATCTCACCCCAGAGGCGATTCTCACCACTGTCAGGCGTGGCTGCCCGGGGACCACGCAGGCCTGGTCAGGCTGCCGGCATTTACAGGCATCCTTGCGATCGATGCTGGGCTGGTGGTGCCCGTTCTGAGCGTGGGGGCTGCTGAGGGTCTCAGAGCCCCAGGGTGGTGGGGCAGGGACCAGGAATGTGGGAGCTCGTGTGAGAACATGTAGCTGAGCACGCAAGATGTGTTTCAGGGCACAAGGGTGTATGTGGGGTGCGTGTGGACACGTGTAAGTGTGTAAGCTTGTGGGTGTGTGCGTATGCGTGTGGAGTTTGGGCGTGTGCACCGGGGGGAGCAGGTCTCCAGCTGTGGAGGCAGCACCCAGGCCGCTCTTCCCAGTGGGGGCTGACACCAGGTGTCGGGAGCTCTTCTTTGATGTCCTGGTGTGGCCACCGTCCCCACCTGCACTGCCTTCAGGACGGGGGTGGGGCGGCAGCCTGCTTGGGTGCTTCCTACAGTCCCACTCAGAGGCTGGGAGGCCTCAGGGCCAGGCCCTGGCCCTGCAGCTGTGGCCCACCAGCTCTGGGGTCTTGCACGTCCCTCTTCTCCGGTGTTTCTTGATCAGGTCCTGAGCTCCTCAGCAAGCAGGGCGGGCCCTTGGGGCTGGTCGAGGCCTGTGTCACCGACGGGCTTGTGAAGGGCCTGACGCCTCCGAGTCTCCCCTCCTGGACCCTTGTCAGCATCTAAGAATCTCTTTTAAAAGATCATTCTAGAGAAACGGGTTCGAGGTCATGCTTCTAGAGACTTCAGCTTCCCAGGGAGCTGAATCAGGGGTGCTGGGGTGACCATCTGGCTGCAGGGGATGGGGAGACAGTGCCCGCACGACAGTATCCTGGGACCCCGACCTCGCATCTAGACCTGCTCTGCTGATGCTCAGCCTCCCACATGGGGAGGGGTCTGCAGGGCTGCGGCTGCCTGCGCAGCCTCGCCCTGTCCCCTCAGGCAGACCTGGGGTGTCACGGCCCACGCTCCCTGCCACACTCTACTTCTCCTGTTGGATCTGCTTGGCTGAGCCCAGCTGGGAGGGAGGGTACCACTGACTTGCCCCTGGCCCTTTTCCTGAGTGGTCCCGGGCACTGTCCCCCTGGGTCAGCACCCGAGTGTGCCCACAACCTGGGGACACAATACAGGAAAGTGGCTTCCCTCATAGTTTTGTCTTGCCCAGGGCTGTGTAACAGGGTCACAGAGCAGGAAAGACAGTGTGGGGGTCTCATGCCAGCACCTCGGCCTCCCCTGTCCCAGGCAGACATTACTAATCAAATGAAGCCCACGTGCACCCTTGGTCACTCCACCTGGCAGAGGCGCAGCTTCCTGCTCATGGACCTAGTGTCACAGGTCAGCGGCTCTTAGCCTTCTTTTCAGCCTGGTCTGCCCTGCCCTTGTCCACTAATGTGAGTAGCCGGCTCTGCCCTTGGGCTAGTCTGCGGATGCCCAGGAAGGGAAAGTGGCCAGGGCTCCTTAGGAGATGGACCCAGGACAGGAGGAACTTGG
This sequence comes from Callospermophilus lateralis, assembly GCF_048772815.1. Taxonomy (NCBI): domain Eukaryota; kingdom Metazoa; phylum Chordata; class Mammalia; order Rodentia; family Sciuridae; genus Callospermophilus; species Callospermophilus lateralis. Next base: position 142,442,167 of record NC_135311.1, on the reverse strand, counting down.
CCAGGGCGTCTCCGCAGTTCCTGTGAGGTGTCCTATCCCTGCCTCAAGTTTGAGGACAGTGGGGGTCTTAGTCTCAGCCACTCTCTGCCAGGTGCCCAGTGGATACTGTGACAGAAAGGCAGGGCTAGCTCCAAGGAGTGTCACCCTGATTTCCTGGGATGAGGGCACAGAGAGGCTGGGGTGTGCCTAAGGTTGTGTGGCTGGAGACAGTTGGGCTGGCGCTGACCCCTGGGCCCTGGTGTCAGCCCCTGGCTCCAGAATCAGCTCCCAGGAAACAGCTTTGCAGACTCCTGGGGCCCCATCTCGCTCAGAAAACCCCAAGTCAGACTTCACCCTCAGGGCACTTAGAGTCCCAGGTGGACAGTGGAGGCCCCAGGGGTGATTTAATGCAGGTCTATTGCAAAGGGGGCAGCAAAGGATCCTGTGTTCCTGTGTCTCAGTCACCTGGCCTGAAGGGTGAGCATGGGGGCCAGAGGGCCAGGTGTCAAGAAGCTGCCAGCACCTGGGTGGAATGCTCCAGAGGGGCAGTGGGAAAGCATGCTGCCCACCTGCCGGCCACCTGCTGGGACGCCTGCTGGATGGAGCATCCTGGAAACCAGAGGGCACAGGTGCCACTTGCTGCTGCTCATACCAGGCCGGGGGCAGAAGAAGATGGCCATGGTGGGCTGGGCCCAGCTGGCTTCTGGTGGTCCCCTGAGGCCTCAACCCACTTCTGCCCACAGCCCTCTCCACGGGCCGAGCAGGGTCTCCCTGCCAAAACCACCAGGAGGAGGCACAGGGACCCCCACCATGTATTTTTGTCCCCCCAGGCAGTGCTCCCCATGGGTCCCATCACTCATTGTCTGCTCTGCGGGCATCTGGGCCAGCTGAGCCTCCTGTCCTGGTGCTCCTGTGAGTCCTGCCTGACAGCGTCCCCCAGGTATTTCCCTGAGGCCTCTTGGTGGCTGTGCAGTGGGGACTCTGCTCCTTCACATGCAGACGTCCTCTCTGGAGGAGGAGGATGCAGCTAGCAGGGATGGTGATGGTGATGGTCCGCAGGCTTGGCTCGAAGGGGCATAGACCGGCCGCTGGTTCTCAGCATCACCTGGAGAGGCGCCCGCCGGCCCCGCACCTGCCCACAGCAGCCTGGCTTGCAGAAGCCTCCCAAGAGCTCTAGAGGGAGGCAGAAAGCTGTTCTCCAGAAAGGCCTCCCGAGAAGGACGGAGACGCAGGCCCAGGCCCTGGTCCTGGCCTCATCCAGCCCCAGGAGGGAATGGCCACCCCCAAGCCCTGCTGGGGTGGGCACAGGGAGCCTGTCTGTGCCAGATCCCAAAGTGCAGGTCGTAAACTCACCCCTGCTTCTGACTGAGCTGAGCTCTTGCATCAACCTCTCTTCCCTGTGTGTTCCTCCTGGGTCTGCCTGGGATCTCCAAACCAGATATAGGGACTAAGGGGGGTTCAGGGGAGGGGCCTTCCTGGATGCCCAGTGCATGAACTTGTGGTCCTGCTGGGAGGTGGTCACCTCCTCACCTCCATGCACACACCAAAGGGCCCCAACTGCGTCCTGAGCGGGAACCCAGGGGCCAGCCTGGGTTGGGCTGAAGCTGTAGGAATCTCTCTGCAGCTCAGAGACCTTTCTGTTCACGCTGCCAACCTGGGGCCAGTCGGTACCTGTGTCCACATGAACACACATACACCCTCACGTGTGCACACACATGCACACACCTATGCTTGTGCAGCACACCAGTGCACACAGAATCACATGCGCACCCCTCACACGTATACACTCACATGTCTGCATGCACTGCTGCACACAGATGCACCCCATGCATTCCATGCTATGCAGTGCACACTCGCCTATGCAGACACCATGAGCGAGGCACACATGTGCACACACTCCAGGACCAGGGTCCCAGGCTCTACAGCCGTGAGAGACGCCTGCCTGGGCAGCTTCGGGGCCTGGCCCAGCTGCGCCAGCCTCCATGTGTGTATGGGCGTGAGGACTCAGCTCTGCACACACATGTGGTGCCCTGAAGGACGGTGACCCGTGTACCCCTGGGCCTGCTGTCATCTGCACGTCCTGGGCTCTATGCGTGTGCTCGTCTGTACTTGTGCTCGGGCATCTGGCCTTGGGTTGCTGTGGGGCCACTCAGGCCTGCGGGCGGCGGGCAGGGCTGGCTGCCCTGATCGCTCCCCGACTGCTCTCAAAACCCCGGGGCTCTGCTCCAGCTGCCCCGGATGCCAGGCTCTGAGGCCCCAGCCCCAGGCGGAGCCACCCTGGATGGGGTCCCCACTGGCTGCCCTCAGCCTCGCGGCCGTCACAGCAACTGACAGGCTGCCATTTCCCTTCCTGTTTGGTCTTTTCCCTCGTCATGTCGACAAGCACCATCGTGTTCCCTGACAGACGGAAATATCAATCCTCAAGTGCAGGGACAAAGCAGGTTTTAAACTTTAACGAGAGGCTTTAATGGAAATAAAATGTAAAGTTCCCCTTCAGATGGGGGTTCTGTTTTACCAGAGAAAAAGTGGCCTAAATAATAAATCAAGGTCGCGTGTTTCAGTTCTTTTACATGCGTGAATATTTAAAACATGCAAAAATGTGGGAGATGCATTTGTTGGGAACAAAAGGAAACACTTATTTACCCCCAAATAAATAAATAAATGACGGTGTGTGGCTGGGCAGGGGAGCAGGCGAAGGCTGTTTAACATGGGCTCCGAGGGGCCAACGGGGCACCCGAGCAGATCTGTGGTGGGCGAGAGGGACGGGGCACGGGGTTGGTCACTGCAGGGACAGTCTCTGGCTCTGGCTTGTGTTTACTTATTGGTTGTGTGTTCTTTCTCTTTCATCTCTCCCCATCTTTAGGAACACTGTGAATGAAGCCCATGGTTTATCCTCAGCCCCTATTGGAAGAATTGATTGATGGATTGGTTTTGTGCTGGGCATGAACTCAGAGACGCCCTACCACTGACCTACACCTCAGCCCTTTCCCATTTTTAGATTTTTTTTTTTTTTTGGTGGTGGTGGGGTACCGGGGATTGAACTCAGGGGGCACTCGGCCACCGAGCCACATTCCCAACCCTATTTTGTACTTTATTTAGAGACAGGGCCTTACTGAGTTGCTTAGCGCCTCTCCATTGCTGAGGCTGGCTTTAAACTCGCCATCCTCCTGTCTCAGCCTCCCGAGCCCTTGGGATTACAGGCGTGTGCCCAGAGCCGGGCTTCTGTTTGCAGATTTTTAAAAGCCTGAACTTCCATCATGCCTCTTCCTGTTCTATGGTCCCTCATTTCATGAATACCTGGACACTCCCCATTTATTTAGTACCTACTGGGTACTGGGGTGTGTGCCTGCCGGGGCTGCCGGAACCAGGTGTCACACACTGGGTGGCTCACAATGGGGGACTGGCAGTCTGAAGTCAAGGTGTTATAAGGGCACAGTCCCCACAAAGCCTTCCCGGGGAGGGTCCTGCCTCTTCCGGGGTGGCCTCCTTGTGTGTCCATCTCTGCTTTTATAAGGATGCCAGTCACGGGATCAAGGCCATGTTAATTTGGTCACATCTGCAAAGACCCCATTTCCAAATGAGGTTCCCTTTGCTGGTACTGGGACTGAGGACATCAGCACGTATTTTGGGGTACAGGTCAGCAGGACACCACAAATGCTCCTGTCCCTGAGCTGATGGGAGCCCCGGCACTGACCCGTTGGGTGGGGGAGCACCTGCTGCTTGGGCCCCAGACCCCTAAATTAACTCGTAGTTCTACCACTTTTAATGGCTGGGCCTCCGAATCCAGGAGGGAAAGTTGTGAAATTTTATGAGATTTAGGGAGACAATTTTCAAAACGTTGTCATGCATTTCAGCAAGTTTTGTTATTTTTTGAAGTGCTGTGTCCCTTGTGGGTGCCCCTGTTCCCAGCTTCCTGTGATCTCATTTACATAAAAAGACATTTGATGCAAACTAAGTAAGTGTGTTTGTCTTTTCAGACCTTGTTTGTGAGACCCCAGGGCAGGAAGGTAGGAGGGGGGGGAGCAGTTGGAGGTGAGCACCGAGAGCCTGGAGGGCTTTGCGCCCCCGTGGGGTCTTGGAGTCCCAGGCCCCCCTGCCCCTCTGCTCATCTGGGAACCACATCCGAGGGTACAGCCCTTGCCTACAGCCCTTGCCGGCTCCGTGGGTTGTGGAAATGAGTGGCACACCAGCGAGAAGCCATTTCAGGAACTGACGTAGGTTTATTCAGACCCTCTGCAGGAACTTTCTAGAAAGGTGTGAGAAGGCAGTGGTATCTCTGGGCGCTGGGCTGGCCCTACATGCTGTGAGGATAACGAGGTCCCGAGGTCCCCGTCTGGCCCTGTGTGATTCAGTCCTCTGTGTCCTCCTGCAGAGGGGTGGCCAGGGCCTCCCAGGAGGGCAGAGCTGGGAGGGGTGTCCCCTGAGGCCGGTCAGGCCCTAGCTGCAGGACTATCTCGTCCCCAGTGTCACACAGGGCCATTCACCTGTGCCGACGCCTCTGCTTCATTACCCTGCCGTTTTGCAGACCCATTGTGGCTTTTAGTGACAAGCCCCTGTGCTCACCCACCTCGGCCGTGTCACGGAGTGGCCGCTCAATTATTTATGGCCTTGCCCGCCCGGGAGGAGACGCAGCAGGAGGGCGCCGGCCAGAGGGGGGCTTTCCAATGTCGCTGTATGAATTTTTAAACTTGGCCACTTTGGTGACCAGCCCGAGCTCTGCCCCTTTTAAGCCATCTGACAGGTGAGGCCGAAGTGATTGTTCTGAGTCTTTGTTTGTGACTGAGGACGGCTCGGGAGCATCCACGCGGAGCAGAATGTGGGCTCCTGGGCGCAGGGCCCTTCCAGACTTGTGAGCAGAGGGACCAGCCCTGGGCCCTCACATTCCTCCAGGTTCCCCGGAGGCCAGGCGGGGAGAATAGCCTCAGAGTAAGGAGCGGCCAGCACACAGGTGGGCAGACGGGCCCACGCTTTCTCCCTGGGGATGTCTGTGGCAGTCTCTGGGGAGGCCCAGGAGAGGCCACCCTTCCCCGAGGCCCATCCTGTGGCTCCCTGGCCATGGACAGGCCCCTCCTGCAGGCGGGGAGGCCAGGGTGGGAGCCTTTCGGTGGGGCTGTGAGGGCCCCACAGACAGACGCAAGAGCTCCCGGCGCGCAGCGGCCCAGGCCGTTCTCATTACGGCAGGATAGGACCTATGAAATCATAAACTAACAACATCATTTATTTCAGCAGCATCGGGGCAAAACGGCTTTACAACGGTGTTTTATGTGCTACATGTGCGCCATAAATATTTCCATAAAAACATGCATTAAAATATAAAAGTGGGCCCCAAAATATCAAAAGTTGGGAGGGAGGAAACCCACAGCAAAGCCTGTGTTATGGCTGGCTCAGCAGGAGCAGCTGCGGGGGCTTCCTGTGGGCGGGAGCTGGAGGCCACACTCTTGTGGCCTGGCGCTGCCAAGGGGGACTGGGGACTCAGGACCCTGCCCCTGGTATTGGCTCCCCCGAGAGGTGATGCCCATGTCCACCCCTCTTGGGGGTGCTCCATTGGTGTCCAGGGACATGGACTCTGGCTCCATGGGTCCCTGCCTTGGGGACTCTGCCTGGCCTCTGCTCACACCTGTCCCCCTCAGCCCTGGCCACCCGCTGCAGCCCAGCTGTGCCCAGCCAAGCCTGCCATCATGGTCAACCTGCCTGGCAGGATGCAGGGGTTTCCAGTCACGCTGCTCACCTTGTGCTGCCCACCTCAGAGCCTCCTGACCTCAGGTAAGAGGAGCGTTCCCAGATAAGGACACCTTCGATCCACCTTCCCTGTGGGTCCTGGTACAGTAGCCCCATCCTGAGGTAGCACAGAGTGAACTCGCCCAAGGCCACCAGCCTGGGGTGAGGCTGGAGTGCCTGGCTCCAGAGCACTAAGGTCCCACTAGGAGGCCCCCTGCCTCTCCACGCTCACTGCCAGATCTCTGCACCAGGCCTGCTGGCCACTCTCCCGCCTGCGTTGAGCAGCTCTCTGACCACCTCTCAGCAGGGCTCCAGGGTTAGCCCAGGGGCCCCTCCTCCTTGACTACTGTTGCCTCTCAGGCCATCTCCTGAGGTCTTGGGGACTTTGGCTGCTGCTTCTTCCGAAGGCTCCCAGCCACTGAAGCGCACCTGTCCAGAGTGCCCAGCACTGCACCCAAACCTGCTTCCTTCTGTGGCCTTGTTCGGCCTGATGACACCAAGGCTGTGTCCCTTAGTCATAGCCCTCAGCCGGCCTGTGGCCTCCCGATCCCCGCCTGGGCCCGCCCTCTCCCAGCCCTTGCCGTTCCTGATGGGGAAGCCTCTCCTCTTCCTCCCGGGCCTGGCAGCTGCTGGCCTGTCCCCTCACCTCCTCCTGCCCTCTCCTCCAGGACCCTTCCCTGCAGGGATTCTGGAGGCCACACTTGGAGAGCAGCACACCATCCACACCAGAGAGGCCCTGGCCCTCCACCCCACCCTGGGCTGCACTTGGCCTTGGAGAGCTGAGATGGGCCCTCATGGTGGAGTCCCTGGTGGGAGCAGGTGGAGTCCAGTGTCAGGTGTGACCAGCCCAGCGCTGTGTCCGGAGAAGGACGGGGACCCATGGCAGTAGATGCAGAGCACAGATGCCTGCAGGGTGTGCTGGATGCCACCACAGCTTTCGGGGAATTAAAGATCCTTTTTAAGTACGTCAAAATTTACTGTGACACTAGAAGAGCAGTGAGCAGGAGTGTCCCAGGGCCTACCAGCTTCTCTGTCCTGCACACTGTCACTGGCCCTCAGCCGAGTGACCAAGGCCATCCAGGCTTTCGGGTCCCCCCACCCTGTGCATCTGGGGCTGGTGCTGAGCTCCTGGCTGAGAGCCAGGGCAGGTCAGCAGAGAGAGACACCTACCATCCTGCCCCTGGTTCCTGGCTTGGGGGTTAAGCTGGGTGCCCAGGAAGCCTCAGCGCCTGGAGCCCCCTGGTGGTGAGAGCCTGCCACTGAAGCCACTGGCAGTCCTGGGTGCAGCCCTGCCCTGCGGTCCCCGCCCACCAGGGGACCTGCCTTCCCTGGGTGCAGACCTGCAAGCCCCTGGGGCCTGGGAGTGCCGCTCACAGCAGAGGTCCTGATGGGTGGCCAGGTTGGGCACCAGGATGCCCAGCTCAATTTGAGTTTAGGGCACAGGCAACAAGAGCGATGTTAGTTGTGTGTGCGCGTAATATTCAGAACACGCCTGCACCAACAGCTTAATCACTGTGCCCGTGAGGCTCAGAGACAGCCCCGCACGGTGCATTTACCTGGCAGCCCTAGCAGTGAGTGTGTGGAGAGAACAGAGGAAAGCCCTGCAGCCTGATCAGGGGGCTGAGGCAGCGGGAGGCCTGGGCGGGCCGGGCCCAGCGCAGACCCCAGTGTCCATTTTCCAAAACCAGCTTTACTGGCTGTGGTCCCATGCCACCCCACCCACCCCGGGCAGGTGTGCGATTCCACGTGTTCCAGAGAGTCACAGGTGTGTGCACCCCCAGCTCCGTCACGAGGACCTGTGGTGCCAGGCTCCTCCACCCACGTCTCCCAGCCCCACGTCCCAGGGAATGTGAGGGCCCAGGGCTGGTCCCTCTGCTCACAGTCCGGGAGGGCCCTGCGCCCAGGAGCCCACATTCTGCTCCGCGTGGATGCTCCCGAGCCGTCCTCAGTCACAGACGGAGTGTCACCCAGCAGGAGCTCAGGAGGGGCTCTTCAGCCTTACCCCTTACCCCCTGCCCTGCCCCTCCTCCTCCCCGGCTCCTGACCACCAGTCTCCCCATGATCCACCCGTCCTGGACTCCAGGTGCTGTGGGCCTTCTTGTCGGGCCTCCCTCTGAGTGCGAGGTCTTTGAGGTTGGTCCATACTGTAGGGGCACCACGTTCACCCCTCATGACAGGCCCCGCCCGGCTCCCTTGGGTCTCCCCGTCCTCGTGGGCACGTGGGTGGCTCCCAGGTTGCCCTGTGCTCAGGTCACTGTGTGTGCGTGTCTCCACGCTGAGTCCTTCCTCCCTGGAGATGCATCCCGCCCAGCCCCGCCTCTGACTTGGTTTACCCCACGTAGGAGGAAGCCCAGCCGCGTGAGCTGTCGCGGGCCAGGTGCTCCTGACACCACTTCCTCTGCCCTCCCTGGGAGGGGGAGGGCCCTGCCTCCTCCCCGTCGAGAGGCTGGGGATTCAGAGCATTTAATCTGAGGATCTCCCAGCTGTTTCCCTCAGCTCTTGCTGGTGGTCAGGGCAGCAAACCTCAGGGTCCCTGGTGAGGAGAGTCAGGTCCTCAGAAAGTGGTGTGTTCTCTCTTCTGGGGAGTTAGGGGAAGGGGCTGGCAGATCTCCAGCCAGAGGCAGCCTTGGGCAGCCATCTTTTCTGCATCAGTGGGGCATCCCGGCTTCGACAGTGCTCGGCGGGATCCCAGGCGCTGAGGGTGGTGGCCGAGCAGAGGTGGGCATCCAGGCCGGTAGGGGTGGCTTCCCATCCCGCAGCAGCACCCCTTCTCCGCAGCTCTGTGGGTCGGAGACCTGGTCCTGTTTGGGGGATTGGGAGGTCACGATGCAGGTCCTCCCAGGAAAAGGCTGTGTTGAGAGTGCACCCAGCATGTGAGATCCACCAAATGAAAATCCTTTTCTGAAGAAAAGGCAGAAAAGAGCCGATGGTCCAAGTGAGTGAGCCTGGCTCTGGGGTCCGAGCTTACCCCACAGGACGGGCACAGCCTGCTCACATTCTGGGTGGGTAAGGGGTAGCATTCCTTCTGGACGGCAATGAGAGCACAGAGGCTCTAGCTTTATCCCTGTCTGTTCAAAGGTGGGCTCTCACAGGCACAGGGCGACAGGCTCAGGGGCCGGACAGGGGTGGCTGCAGTGCCTTTGTGCTGAGCCACCCCAGGATGCAGGTGGCCCGTCCTCAGCTGCTGGGTGGCTCACCCCACGGCCCTGGTCACCTTCCTGGCAAGGGGGCCAGCCTGCCCAGAGCCGGATGGCGCTGAATGACCTCTGCACACCCCGGGGTCGGCCCTGATTCGCCACACTTCGTGAAACTCAGGGCTGTTAGGTTTCCCAGATTGTTTTACAGTGCGGCTCGGTGTCAATGTTATGCTTTGAAACATTTAAGAAACAACAGTTTATAGTCTCAGATCTTTATGGTTTGGAAGACTGAACTCTCTGCTCACATTGCTGGCCAAATTGGTGTTTTAGATTCTAGAAAACCCCATCGTGTTACAGCAGCGGAGAATGTCCTGAGAGGAAGGCGTCCAAATCACTCCAAGATGTTCCAGGCTTCACGTCTCCTGCTCTACGGAAACATGCCCATGTTCTCGGGCGTGGAGTCAAAACACAGAAAGGGGATATTTTTAGACACGCGCATGTGGAATAAAACCACCCTCTCCACTGCTCGCGGAGGGCGCTGGGGACGTGTGAGCCCCCGGGAGACCGTGCGGCTCTGGTCCTCCACCTTCTGGCACCTGGCAGAGTGTGAGGGAGGACATGGCACAGCTGCCCAGTCCTACAGTGGGTCCCCCTCCTCGCTGGCCATAGAGCGATGTAGCTCTGCAGGGTGTCATCGCCCACCCAGGGCCCCAGATCTGTGGACAAGGCAGCAAGATGGTCTGAATACTGCACCACTCCCTGCACGGCAGGAGGGTTGGTAGGACGCGTGCTGGACTCTGGGCTGCCCCTAGTCCTGTGGCACCCAGAGCTTCGTCTCCCTGCTGGCCTGTGCTGCCACCGCCTGCCCTCTGACTTGGCACAGGTGGGCACAGGTATGTGGATTGACAGGACCCCCTGTGCATGTGATTGGGCCTCCCCAGGCGGGGGCAGGGCGCCAGCTGGGCATTCCTACTAGCACGCTGGCTGTGCAGGGCTGCCGGGGAAGGCCACGTTCCGCTCATACACAGAACCAGCACAGGGTGAAAACCATCGTGAGCCTAAATACAGACCCGAGCCATCATCTCGGAACCACTGCCATTTTAATTACCGTTGTGATTACCTTAAGCCCCGTTGCAGAGATGGGAGGTGGGTGCAAAGCCCCCTTGCAGGACCCAAGTGAGCACTGCTGTGTCCACTGGGGTCAGGAACTGGATGCTGGACACCTGGAGCCCCCTCTGTCCCTTCTCTGACACCGTCTGTTCTGTTCCTGGCCCTGTTCAAGGGAGAATTCCTGCCAATGTCGCTGCTGTGGGCTGTACTGTGGCCAGAGCAGGTGTCTGTCCTCCCAGTTAGATATTCAGAACCATGGACACCCCGGTCCCTCCTCCCAGGCCTCCTGCTCTGGCTCCTGGGTCACTTCCCACTTTGCTGGCCGGCGTGAGTCCTGACTCAGAAAACGCCCCAAACATCACTGAGGTCCTGAGGGCTTGCAGCTGCAGGCCTGGTGGGCTGCACTGGACACCCATTACGGTGGCCAGAGGAGGGACCACATGAAGGGCCAGGGCAGGGGCCTCTGTGGGCACTGTGCCGTCACTCTCTGGGAGAAGTCCCAGCCTGTAGCCCTGCCCAGAGCCCTCGTTCAAACCAAACGGTTGTCAGCCGTGGGAAGGAATGGCCTGTGTCCAGGGCTGTGCTGCCCTTGGGGACATCTGCAATGAGTGCAAAAGGGATGACTGTCCACCTTCTTGAAGGGGGTGTGGCGGTGGCCTACACCAGGACCGCTGGCCTGATGTGGACTGGACGCAGGACAGTTTGAGGGGTAGTGTGTGTACTCCCTTCGTGGGCCACCATGCTGGACAGCACCCTCACCGTCCTGGAGGCCGCATCTGAGACCCAGCTGTGGCCAGCCAGTTCCCTGAGGCCTCTCTTTGGCTCATGGACATCGTCTCTGTCCCCACAGGGCCACCCTCAATGCCCTTTTCAAGCCATCTGTGTCACCTCATTTCACTTCTGTCTTGGAGAGCTTTTTGCCTGACACAGCCACCTTCCCAGGTGCTGGGGGCTGGGGACCCATGTATGTTTTATTGGGGGGACAGTCCACCTACAACAGTAGGTCCCCTGCAACATCTGGGGCATAATTATTTTGAAACATTAGTTGTGCTGATCTACCCATTGAGCCAGCTAGACACTCAGCATTTTTCTTTGCTGAATCGTCCACCCTTGGGGCAAGGCCTGTGTCTAGGCAGCCCCGGCCCCTCAGTGGCCTACCCCCAGATGCAGGCTGTGCCCACGGGGAATGGGGCTCAGACCATGGGAGCCCTGGTGTGGGCCTGGGGCATGGTGCCCACTGGGGAGGGGCACTGCGGTCAGGCTTGGCTGGGCTCTGTCCTGCCCGTGGGTGGAACGTCAGGGCCAGGAAGGCTCCAGCTGAACTGCCCAGCTCACACACTGCCCTCCAGAAGCCGCGCCTGCTCTTTATGCCACTTGGGTCTGAGGAGCTGTTTGTTTATGTTTTATTGCGTTATAAATCCCTCGTAAGCAGGCGTGATGTTTTTATGACGCCCAGGGAGGATTCTCCGTGCGCGGCGGCCTCCCTGCCTGCTGCATGTCTTCCCTGTGGCTTCTGCTCGTCGTCTGGACACATGCGGCTCACAGATGTGTTTCCACAGAACATCTGGGGGCTGCACGGCTCCTGCGGGAGCCCTGAGGTCCGGGGGCAGTCCCTGCACGGGCCCCGAGGAAACACCCATACCTAGCTTGGCTGCCGTGCAGCGTGGGAGGGACGTTGGTGGCCTGGTGGCTTGGGCTTCCGTGTGGGTCCAAGGCAGGGGCCTCGTGTGACTCTTGGCCTTCGTGTGGACCTTGGGGAGGGACCATCTTTGAATCCTATGCATGTGAGGAGAGGGAGTGCCACAGCCCCATGGCCTCAGGTTCCTGCTCAGGGGTCCCCAGCAGGCCAAGCAGACCTCAGGTCCCCACGATGACCAAGGACAGGGAGAGAGACCAGGGACACAGGACAGGGTCAGGGACACAGGACAGCCACACTCAGTGTACCAGCAGTGTCCATGAGCCTGTGGCTGCTTCCCCGTAGGGAACCTGCCATCTTGTCCCCTGGGCGGGGCACGGAGGCCTGCTCTGACTACTGGCTGAGGTCCCCGATCCCCGTGCATGGCCCCCAACTCTGGGCTGCCCTCCTGGCCACCTGGGCTCAGGATGGTGACCGGGAAGGAAAGCAAGAGTGCAGCCCTGGAGGGTGCTCTGGAGGGACGAGGCCAGGCTGCAGGGGTGGGGTGGGGACAGCCGGGAAGTGTGTGGGCGAGCAAGGTCTATGTGGGCGTGCCCTCGCCATGCCGGTGTGCGTGTGGGCAGGAGGGGCATAGCATGTGCGTGGGTGTGCGTGGGGGGGTGGGGGTGGCGGGCCTGGGGTGGAGGTCAGCAGCCTCTGGTGAGTGGAGGAGACAAATTGAGGGAGATAAGAAGGTCAGGAGGTGGGTGCCACGTCCCAGGAGGAGGAGGAGGGTGGAAAATGCGGCAGGTGCCAGCGTGGACGCTGGGCAGTCACCCTTAGGAGGTGACCTGTGACCTTGGAGGGAAGCCCCCAGCTGTCGTGCCCCCAGTGCCTGGGGAGAATGCTCCCGGAGAGGGTGGGCACAGCAGGAACACTTGTGCTCTGGGGACAGGGTGGTGGAAGGGTGGCTTTGAGGGTGGTGTGGTGGCCAGGCCAAGGGCAGTGTGTGGGGTCTCCCAAAGGAGCAGGGTGCCCCCAGGCAAGGGCAGTCCCCAGGGGGTGGTGAGGTGGGCTGTCCCTCCTCCTGGCCGTGCCCCAGGCCGGGCAGACCTCTCCCTCTGGGCCCATCTCTGTCCCCACTTGGCTGCACACTGCAGGTGTGGGCCGTGCTGTGGCCTGGAGACTTCAGCAGCCCTGGCCGGCTGTTTTAACTGATGGGAGATGGGTGCTGCGGGCCCTATGGCTCCACGGTGCTGGCCTGCTGCTCTCGCCAGCACCTGGGCGGCGTGCTCCCTGGACTCCCGTGCCTGTGGCCACGTGCCCATGCTGCCGCTCACCCTCGCCGGCCTTCTTCTCCCTACTTTTCTCCCTTAGGGTGCCAATGCCTGGCAGAGCCCAGCTCAGAATCAAAGCTCTGGCCTGGAGGGGAGTGTGGGTCTCCTAGCTCGCCATGTAGCTTGCTCTCTGCGCCAAGCCCCTGGGGGCCCAGCCCGCTCACCCGTGGGTTTCCCCAGCAGCCCCTGTCCTCTGGGGCCTCTGGGGCCCAGGAGGAGCCGGGAGAGGATCTGAGGGTGGCAGACGCCGCGGGTCCTTCTGTGCACGCCTCAGCCGGGAGATGGAGGGCCGGTCAGTCTACTTCCACGATGCTGGACCCCGCTCGTTCACGGGCAGCTCCCTGGGTTCTGAGGATGGATGGGTGAGAAGCAGACGCTCAGGATGTGTCAGGAGCTCAGCAGAAGCCCCTGTCCCTGCGCAGGCCTCCAGAGTGTTGGCTAAGGAGGGAGCTGCCTCTCAGAGCTCCGGCCCCTGGTCCCAGAGGAGCCCTGGAGAGGAGGCTGTGGTCCCTGGAGCCAGGCTGGGGGGGCAGTCGCAGGTAGAGGCTGCCAGGAGGCTCTTAAAACGCACAGTCCCTGCAGCATGGCGCCTCCATCCAAGGAGAAGGCAGGTGGAGGCTATTTCGATTCTGGGCGAGGTCACGCCTCGTGGAGCCTGGGAGCATACCCTCTTCATCTGTCATGCTTGGAGGTTTGTCCAGGTAGAAACAAGGACAAGCCTAACACAGTGGCCGTGAAAGGAAACACGGGGGTGACACATCTGTGCCTGTGACCTGGCCTGAGCCGTGCGAGCGCACCCTCTTTCAGCCTGGGCCGGCTGGCTGGGCAGGGACTTGTCATCCGCTTTCAGGAAACTGGATCCAAAGAGAAGTATCAGATGAGCTGCTAATGTCGGGAAGAGAGCGAGAAGCATGCTCGGGTCTCTGTTTTATGGCTGCTCTTGAAGTCAGAATCCGCGATTGTAACCCAAGCCCGGCTTTCCCGGCGTGTTTCAGTAATGTCGGGATAATTGAAAGTCCAGACGAATTCGGCTATTAGGGCTCTGAGCAGCTGCCTCGCTCGCTGGCCCGGGAGGAGCATGCGGAGGCTGTGGCAGGTCCCATGGCCACACTGTGCTGGGGACAAGGGCCACACTCCATCCGTTACCACCATCAGCCCTGAAACAGCTCCGGGAACCCGGGGGTGGACTCAAGGGTCTGGGTCTGTCAATGCGCCTTTTGAGAGGGAACTGGGTTTGCTTCCTTCTTGGAGGTGGACAGGGACTTCCGTGGCCTGGGGGTCTCCCGCGGCTGCCATGAGGGCCGAATGTGTGCCCCCAGGTTTTCAGGTTGTGACCCCTTCTCTGTCCTGGGAGGTGACCTGCAGATGTCAAGAAGAGGCCTTGAGGGTGGCCCTATCCACAGTGACCGGGGGCCTTGTGCAAAGGGGGAACTGGGTCAGAGAAAGAGGCGCGTGAGTGAGGACCAAGGTGCTGGCCCAGAGACAGCAGAGACCTGGCAGATGCCCCTCGCAGCCCTGGGGCCCTGCCATGCCTCGGTCGGGGGCTTCGGCCTCCAGAGCGGGAGCAGATGGACGTCGGCGGTCGAGGCCTCCTGGGCTGTGGAGACCCGGGACCTTGCCCTGTACTCGACGTTGCTGACTACCCCGTCACTCTTCAGAGATGTTGGGCAACGTCGGAAGAGTGGCTCCGCTCTGGTGGACACTCGAGCTGTGTCTGGGGCCCACCTGAGGGGAAACGCCCAGCTGCAGGGATGGACAGTCTCTGCCCTGGGTGTTTGTCAGCTCCATGGTTCACAGCCCTGCCCTTGAGGTGGAGCGGGCACCAACCGCCAGGGTTTGACTGCAGCCTCTGTCCCCATGGGTGACTGACAAGGAGATGTCCCCTCTTGTGGAAAGAGACACACCTTCAAAAAGGCGGATGCATGGACCAGGTGTCTGTGCCCTCCAGACCCACCAGAGCCCTCTGCCACTGGCTCCGAGCTCCAGGGCCCCTGGAGGCCATGAAGGGGCCCCTGCGTGGACTGTAGGGACGGCATCTGAGGGATGTCCTGCCACTGACGTTAGGTTGGGCCAGTGGGAGGCCAGTGTAGAAGTTCTGGGCAGGGGCCGGGTGGCAGCTTCTCCCTTGGGGCACTACAGGGGTGGAGACAGAGCTGTCCCGGGGTGCCCCAGCCCTCCTGAGGGGGAGCCCGGGAGGCGGGAGGGACGCGGGCAGCCAGCCTCAGCCCTGCTCGGCCGGGAGCTGGGGAGGAGCTCATTCGTCTCACCCCACACCAGTGCCGAGGGTCTCTGACTGGGGACCCACCCTGTCCCCACCTTGTCCATGACTGTGGTGCCACCAGGAGCCCATAGATGTCTCTTTGAGGCACAGGAGAGTCAGGGGCAGTGATGGGCTGCCCCGACCCTGAAATGACCGCTCTTTACAGAGGTGTAAACAGCGATGGTTGCTGTAGGAAGACAGACGGCAGCCTGCCCTTCCTGTTTCTTGGATGTCTATTCTTGCGGCCAGGGACCCTGCACGCACTCTCCTGGGTTGCGGGGGAGGGAGGGGTAGGAGCCAGGGTCTCCATGTCTGCATCTACCGCCGTGGGTCCCCGTCCTTCTCCGGACACAGCGACACAGCGCTGGGCTGGTCACACCTTCGGTGGGAGGTGGAGTGGCAAGGGGCGTGCCAGGGAGGGAGACGGGCCTTCGCCCCGTGCAGCCCCTGAGCTTTGGGCCGGCATCTCCCTGGTGGTTGAATTTGTTACCAGGAAATATGCCACGCGGGAGGGGCCCACCGAATCCCACGCTCTTGCAATCCGCCATTCTTCCTGCACCTGGGCCAGGGCGTTCCAGAGAGGGCCAAGCGGCCAGGAGGGAGGTGGGCTCTTGTGAGTGGCTATGCACTTCCCGTTCAGGTAAGGAAGAGAGGAGGTGGGGGGAGGAAGACCACCTCGCGCCAACAGACCAAGATGACCTGCAAAGTCCTTGCCGCCCTCCTGGGCCCCTGTGCTCCGTCCTCCATGAGGTAATGCCCGACCACAGCCTGTTGGTGTGAATTGGTCCTTTATGAGCGAAGCAGCCCCTGCCTGGGGACTCATGGCCCAGCACCCCGACCCAGGCAGTGACGGGCCTCGGCACGACCTTTGCATCTAATAAGTCGTGTTTGCCGTCGTTCAGCCCTGGGAAGGCTAACACGCGGGGACAGGTCTGCCCGGAGGGCGCCCCTAGCGGGGAAGAAGGCCCAGGCCAAGAGCCGTCCCCTCCAGTGAGCCCACCGAGGAACAGCGTCGGCCTTGGGTGGGCTTAGCCTGGCCTCCAGGCCCAGCGCAGCTTGCCCTGCTTCTCAGGTCTCGGAGCAAAGACCCACAAATGTGCGATTCCAGGTAGGTGACATCACTGTCCTGGTCACACCCACTGTCATCATGAGAAAGGCCATCTCTGGCTTCCCGCTTGGCCACCATTTTGCTGTTCGGCTTTACCAAATCCTCCCATCTCTCACTGCCAGTGGACAAACAGCCCCGATTCGCCCCGGGTCAGGGTCTGCCTGGGCGGAGGGCTGCAGGCTCGTGCTCTGTGGAGAGGCTGAGGTTGGTGTGGAGAGCCCCTGAGGGACGTTCTGTGACCCGGGTGGGCCAGGCTGCCAACCCAGCCCGGGGGACTCCGTGTGCCGCAGATGGCAGGTGGCGCCTGGGGAGGGCGAGGAGAGCCCAATCCACCTCTGAGCTCCGGTTGTGTCTCTCCTGCTCCTGACCCTCAGGAAGCACCTGGGGGTGCACCGGTCACACGTGCACGACATCATGTTCACACCTAGACTGGTGTACTCGTGTATACACAGACGGGGACCCTGGAGAACGTCACCGCCAGGGAAGGAGGTCAGTGTTAAGCACCAGGACACACCGGGCGGCTGTGGTCAGCTCTCCACGGGGCCACCAGGAGGGCCACAGTGTCCGAAGCTCAGCCCAGCTGCAGGCCTTGGGCCTCCCCACGAGCTGGCCAGAGTTGGGCAGAGCTGCAGGCTGCACCGTGGCCCAACAAGGCCCCGACTCCCCCTTGGTGCAGGTCCCTCGTGGCATTGTGCTCGCTGGGCCCTGTGAGCCCATGAACATGACCAGGGCTTCCCAGGGTCTCCTGGTGTCAGGGTGGGGGCCCAGGCTGGACACACTGGGGACCCATGTACAAGCTGGGAGGTGGAGGAGCCATCGGCCTGGGTGGGCCTGAGAGGGGCCCCAGGGTTGGGTGGGGAGGGTCCCATGCTGAGCCGAGGATGAGAAGCACCCCGCAAGGCAGCCATTCGCCCACAGCGTCCTCTGGCATCCAGCGAGGCCCCTGATCCCTCTTGGCTTCAGTTTTTTCTTATGTGTCCAGCTCTATTACAGGCCTGGCCCTGCCTGCCAGACAGGGAGAAAGGGGCCCTGCATGGGCTGTCCCTGGCTGAGTGTCCATGGTGTCTTGTTCAGGCTGTCCCTGGGCTGTATGTGTCCATGGGGTGTCCTGTGCAGGCTGTCCCTGGGCTGAGTGTCCATGGTGTCCTGCTCAGGCTGTCCCTGGCTGAGTGTCCATGGTGTCCTGCTCAGGCTGTCCCTGGCTGAGTGTCCATGGTGTCTTGTTCAGGCTGTCCCTGGGCTGTATGCGTCCATGGGGTGTCCTGTGCAGGCCGTCCCTGGGCTGAGTGTCCATGGAGTGTCCTGTGCAGGGTGTCCCTGGGCTGAGTGTCCATGGAGTGTCCTGTGCAGGCTGTCCCTTGGCAGCATGTCCATGGCGTCTTGTTCAGGCTGTCCCTGGACTGTATGCGTCCATGGGGTGTCCTGTGCAGGCTCTCCCTGGGCTGAGTGTCCATGGAGTGTCCTGTGCAGGCTGTCCCTTGGCAGCATGTCCATGGCGTCTTGTTCAGGCTGTCCCTGGACTGTATGTGTCCATGGGGTGTCCTGTGCAGGCTGTCCCTGGGCTGAGTGTCCATGGCGTCCTCTTCAGGCTCTCCCTGGGCTGAGTGTCCATGGGGAACCGTGCAGGCTGTCCCATGCACTGGCCAGCACACTGAGCAGTTTGCAGATGCACAGTGCCATGGCCCTGGCTGTCCTCACACCTGGGCAAGTGCAGGGACACATGGGAAAGCCTTTGCCCTGATGCAGCATAAGCCTGGCTTCCAGGGAAGGTGCGTGAGGGCCTGGCCCCACTGCAGTCATTGTGTGGTTGTATGCATTAGATGCTGCCTGCATCTACCTGGACGCTTTGAACTTGCATGTCTTTGGCTGGGGTGTCGCTCAGTGGCAGAGCACTTGCCTAGCACGATGCCCTGGGTTCCTCCCAAGCACTGAAAAAAGAGCTGTGTCTGTGACACGCAGCACATCAGGGCAGGCATCTCTCCTGACCTGGGTTGCTGCTGTCCAGGTGCAGCCCTCACAGCGCACGGCCAGTCTGGTTACCTCCCCGCGGATTCTGGCACCAGCTCCGGGCTTGTGTTCTTGTGCCGGGACGGTGCTCACAGCCGCGTCCGGGGTGATGGCTGCCTTTCCTTTCTTCCGACCTCCTTTCCTTTAAGTGCATCAACAAGTGCTTCATGTTTTCATTTGCACAAGTTTCTATCTGGCTGCCCCTGACTGACCCTTCAACTAGCCATCCTAAAGAAATGTCCCAGCAACGGCCAACAGCGTCAAGTTTCTGTTAGTTTCATTCATTTATCATGGGGCCACCCCACGCCCCTCTGGAGCCCCATCTGGACTCCCACACTGCTCTGCTGCTCACCAGTTCTACCCTAGGTAGGAAACACTGGGGAGAGAAGGGGTGTTGTGAGGAATTCCTCTGGGAAGCAGGCATGGGTCAGGGCTGTATCCCCCTCTGCAACCCTTTGGTGAGGATTTATCTGGGAACTTGTTTTACCTCCACGCTAGGAATTCCCCTGCCTCTCTGGGGCTTGAATCCCCTATTTTCTGCCTCCCACCCATCCATTTTGTTTCCTTTGGTTTTCATCCTTGATTTACTAGCGCACATCCTTTAGTAACTTTCCGAGAAAAGGTTCACAGGGGATATACCTTCTGGGAACATTTTGGTCTTTGAAATTGCCTGTATTTCCAACACTCTTAATTAAGTGTGAACCCTGGATTCCAGATTGGAAATTGTTTCCCTCAGGATTTTGCAAGAGGTTCTCTGTTGTATAGCAGCCCCTAGTTGCTCTGGGTTTGAAGGCCAGGTTTGTTCTTTCCCTCCCTGGCAGGTCCCCAGGAGTCCCTTTCCTTCACTGTCATGACATGCGTGGTGCTGGGTCTTGATGCCTCCTCATTCCCGGGGCTGGGGACTCTCGCTCTCTGTTTTCTTTCCTCTTGGTTTCTGGTCAGCTGCCAGACTCCTGGGTGGTTCTAACGTCACCCCATTCCCCTTCCTTCTGAGAAGGCTGAGGCCCACCTGGGGAGGGCCACCTGGGGAGGGCCTGGGTCCTGGGTTTGATGGCAGCTCTGCCATTTAGCAGGAGAACCTTCGCCAGGGGGCTTGACCTCTCCCGGCCTCCGTTTTCTCGTCTCTAACATGGGCTTTGTGGATCGGCTTTCCCGGTGCAGTTCTGGGGGCTCGGTGGAGCTATTCACAATGATGGTGGTGGGGAGGACGATGACGATGGTGACAATGATGGTGGTGATGAGGACAGTGGTGGTGACGGTGGTGACGGTGGTGACGGTGGTGACGATGATGATGATCGAGATGATTTTAAGCGCATCTTTAAAACCAGGCTCCGCAGAGGCATTTGGTTCTTAAGAAGAACACATGGGACAGAAGGTCTGGAGGGGACCAAACTTTGTCCTCGCCTATCCCTCTGGCAGCTGAGCCCCCACAGGGCCGCAGCCCCAGGACGCCTGCGCCTCCCATGGCTCTCCCACCCATCCTGCTCTCATGCCGGGGCTCACAGTTGGAGGCCATTTTGGGGGTGCTTCTGCTGGGCCCCCTGGTGCCCACACGTCCTGGGTGGGGGTCAGAGTTGACTCCAGTCCTAGGGACCTCGGGTGACTTTGGGAAAGTCGCTCTCCTGCTGGCCTCAGTGTCCCCGCTCACAACAGGAGAGGCCTGGCCTGGTTGATCCTGCGCCCTCTCACCTCCGCCCCTCGGGGTAGCTCCTGGCCCTGCTCACAGCCCAGGGCCCTCCAAAGCCAGCACCCCTCATGTCGACCTTCCTCACTGCTGGGACCGTCCTCCATCCCAGTCTCCGCCCGAGCTGACCGCAGCAACTCACTGGAGACAAATCTAACGGTTCTCTCCATCCTGCCACCTCCTGAGCCACCCTGGACCCCGCTCTGCCTCGGCTCGGCACCCGCCTCCAACGTCCCAGGTTCTTTGTCTTCAAAATGGCCCACGGATGTGGACGTGTCCGATGGCCCTGCCAATAGAACAGTGGAAGGCACCAGCTCTCACAGCCGGGGCCCGTCTCTCTCCCGGCCCAGGGTGATCTTTGGCTTGGAGTCTGGGGTTGAATCAGCCACAGGCAGGTTGGTCCTTCAAGGATGCTGTCCCCAGGGCTCCTCAGTGGGCTGGTCACCTCCAGGGGTAATGGCCCAGTCCCTAGAAGGAAGAGCGCTGACCTGAAGCTGGAAACCCACCACCAAGGAGGTTGGCAGGGCTGGACGTTCACGTCCACGGTCCCCTAGGCCCCCAGGGGTGGGCATCCCTGAGCATGACCCAGAGAGAAAACACGATCAACATTTGTGTGCAGGGTTGTGAGTAAACACGTGTGTGTAAGCCCCAGTATCTCCATGAAGCTGTGGTGACAGCTTGAGCCACACAGCAGGGGTATGACAGCACCACTCACCCAGCCCACAGGGCAGACGCTCCCAGACCTCCACGAGGGCTGGTGTGCATGCAGCCTTCCTGTGCAAGGTGGAAGTCACCTATTAGACGCACAAACAAGTGCTTGTTTTTAAAACCCACGTGTTTTTCATATTAACAAATCACACATAGGACAGCGGTTCCTTCCCGGGCTTGTGTCCCTTTGGTGACATTGCACCAGGTGAGCTGTGCCCTCGGCCCCAGCCTGGCATTACCTGGGATCTACCTCCAGGCACTTCTGAGCCTATCTGCACCTCCTCCTTCAGGAGAGATGTAGGGGAGCTTGGACCACCCCCCAGCCGACTGGTCGGAGCAGCCTGGGGGCTGACGGAGGTTCAGACCTGGGGGAGCCTTTGCTTTCAAGAGCAGCCTGAGCAGCCCGCCCTGTCTCCTGAGTCTCCCGTGTGTGTGTGTGTGTGTGTGTGTGTGTGCACGTGTGTGTGCGCGCGCGTGTGTGCACGTGTGTGCACGTGTGTGCACATGTGTGTGCACGTGTGTGTGCGTGTGTGCGTGTGTGTGTGTGTGTGTGTGTGTGTGTGTGTGTGTGTGCGCTTCAGCTTTCAGTGCTCTGGCTCACAGAGAAGACGCTGTGTCCCTCACTTCTGGAGGCTGGAGGCCGAGCCTGGAGCTGGCCCCTGTCTCTGGTCAGGCCCATCTTCTCTCTGTGTCCTTGGGGGCAGCGAGAGCTCAGTGCCTGTGTGTGGACAGATGTCAGCATACTGTGTGTTGTGCAAATGTTAGCTGTGCGTGTCAGCGTGTGCACGTGTTGATGTGTCGGTGCGCACATGCCCACCTGCTGGATCCCTGTTTGTGTGTGTCAGTGTGTGCACATGCCAGTGAATGTGTGTGTGTGCAAAGGCGCTAGTGTGCATGCGTGTGTCAGTGCCAGGACTCTTCATGTGCTTGGCATGACGCTTTTCCCACGGGTCCACTCTTTACGGCTGGCTCAGGCTCTGACTACTTTTTGTGGGGACAGAGGAGCTGTGGCCTGTGTCGGGGGAATTTGGGGTGAGAGTCTCGCCAGCAGAAACCGGGAACCCAATAACCTGGCTGGAGCGAGGCCCTAACAGCCACGTGACAGGCATCCGCATTCCCCCCAGGAGTCGGCAGCGCTTTGTAGGGAAACGTGGCCACGCAGTCTGCAGGGACATGAAGGGCTCGGCCTTCAGCTCCCGAGGGCAGCGGCAACGGTCAGGGACTTGAGTAACTGCAGGCCCAGGCCTCAAGTGGGGGGTGACCTCCCACCCAGCCAGCTGGCTGGCCCTGCCCATTTAGGACAGGTGCCCTGGAGTCAGGGTCCCTGACCAGCATGGGGTGGGGAAGCCTTCCAACACCTTCAAAGACCCTGTCCAAAGGGGTCCACGTGGGGTGAGTCTCCCAGGTGCAGGGGAGGCACCCGGCCATACCAGACGTCAAGGCCTCCCCAGAGGAAAAGCCACTTCTGGGGCTGCCAGGGACCATCTCAGGCCTGTCCACACAGCGTGAGTGCCGGGGCTCCTTCAGTGCCTATCAGGAAGCACCTCGGGCCTGCCACACCCTGTTCCAACCCCACACCCAGCCCGTGCAGCACCCTTGGGGTGACAGGCCCACGGGCCCCTCCAGCTGCGGTCCTGGTAGAGCGAACAAGTCCCTCGGCCACCCCCACGTTGTTCTCTGACCACGAGAACCCACCTGGGTGCATTGTTAGAGAAGGGTGAACAGCATCCATTAAACATTTGTATGAATACACAAGCAAAGCGTCCCGGAACAGCCCAAGTCAAGTAGGGTTACTGAGAGGAGGCGGATCGCGCCCACCTGCCGCCCGGAGCCCGCCCCATGGCTGGAGCCGGGGTCAGAGGTTTCTGCCGTACTTTCTCAACTGAGCTGCTCTGTGCACCTTTTCTGGAAGGGGGTCCCTAACTTGTGCACACTGAAGGCCTCTGGCACCTGGACACTCCCCACAGGGAGGTGGCTGCTCTTGGGCCTATGGAAGGGATTTGTGTCCTCAGACGGGACGTAGAAGAAACTCACTGGAGTTGGGAAAGGCTGGGTGCGGCCACAACCTCAGCACTTGCTCCCCCCCGGGAATTCAGGTATCGAGGGGACACTCTGGGCAGGACCCGGGTGGCCTGGTGCCGCCCACAGCCCGTCATGGCCCCACACCACCCTTGGGCCCTGGTTCCAATGCCTTGGGTCACCGCCCAGCCCTCTGCACAACCCCAGGAGGGGCGGGTGCAGTGGCCACAGCTTCTGTTTCTGATAGAGCCCTGGGCACCGCGGTTTAATGGATTAGTTAAAATGATGTGAAAAAATGGATCTGATTTATGACCTGCAAGTTTTTGCTGACTGCTGCGTGTTTTTTCCAAGGCCGGCATTTTAAAATCTCGGGAGCATAAGGGTGAGGCTGTTTCTCCTATGCCCTCAGGGCTCATCCGTGGACCCTTTGCCCAAGGCCCCTCCAGACCTTTAAACCAGGAAGTTTAATTTTATAGAATTAAAAAAGAGAAAACGGTACTTAATTACCTGGCTGTGAAACAGCCCTGCCCTTTCTTAATTTTAGTAGCTAATAAAATGCGGAGCCTGGAGTTAACTACTTCTGGTCCAAATGCCCTACAACTTGGGCTATTTGGATAGAATATTTTATGAACTGTTATATATTGCACTACGGTTTTTAAGCTCTGCTATGACATATTTCTCTCAAGATTTATTAGGATTTTTTATTTAAAACAATATATTAAATAGGGGAGAAAAAGTAATCTTAGGTAAAATTCAAATATTAGCAAAACCCAGCGCGGGCCGGAGCCTCTCATTGAAGTTCCGCTCCAGCCCGCCCGCTCCCCGCCGCTGGTGTCATAAAAGACGGTCTGCGGAGCAGCCCAGCTGCATCATTAGTTCAATATGTCTGCCACCCGGCTCCAGTCGGGGAGCAATCCCAAGGCCACTTGCCACCTGAGTGACTTTATGGAACCAGAACAAGGAGCCGTACTCGGGAGGCCTGAGCACTAGGCCCGCGGCCCCGCGTGCCTCCTGGGGTCCAGCAGGCTCCGAGGAAGGCCCCACAGGCCCGTGCCCAGGGCCCCACCCCGGGTCTGACCTGGCTTCCCGGGAGCGACCACCTGTGTCTGACCGGCTCCCTCTCTGCTCCTCCCTGAGACCCTTTCCCCTTCCTGTGGACCCACTGTGCTGGAGCACAGGAGGTTACAGCTGGTGAAATTCATGCCCAGTGGTGGCAGCCCCAGGCTGGAGGGACCGGGGGCCATGGGGCGGTGGCCGAGCGCCCGAGTACCTGGGAGGGGGAGGTGGGACTCGGGGAGCACAGGCTGCTGCCACTCAGGCCGCGGGGGACAGGCAGAGGCTTTTGAGACCTGAGGACGGAGGGCGTGGAACCCCACACTCAGTGAGTGCGGAGGAGGGACCTGGGGGAGGCTGGGAGCAGAGCCGGGTCCTGCGAAGGCTCAGCCTGGAGGGGACGGGCCCTGGCAGGGAGGAGCGGTGCCTGCCAGCCCACGTCGGGGGACAAGCTTGCCACCCTCACCCCGGGACCTCTCCCCTGTGCCCTCTGCCCACCACGGCAGCCAGGTGCAGGGCTGAAGATGGCCAGGGGGTGGGACTGGACAGACCTTCCCTCAGAGCTTGGATGGTGGACAATCAAATGGAAGAGCAGCCCAGTGCCTGCAGCTAGGCAGAGTGAAGAAAAGGAGCAGGGTCACCAGGCGGGTCACCTTGCCGTCCCTGCTGAGGCCAGGGTCACCAGGCGGGTCACCTCGCCATCCCTGGTCTGAGGCCAGGGTCACCTCTGACCAGAGAGCGTCCCTGCTGAGGCTCAAGCCGAGACACCCGGCCACAGACTGTGACGGCCTGGAGGGCGAGGGACAAGGGGCAGAGCCTCAGGGGGCGTGGGAGGCAGGTGCGGTCTTCCAGGCCCAGGAAAGGCTCCCGCCAGCCTGCCCCTTGTGAAGAAGCCATCTTTGTTTGCAGATGGCCATCCTGGAGGGCCTCTGCTGTCTCTCTGAGGTCACATCCCTGCTGGGTAGTGCTGGGCCTGCCCACACCTCCGAGCTGAGGGCAGTAGGGCAGGAAATCCCCATCACCAGGGACAGCCATCAGGGCTTCCCAGGAGGCCCTCCCGCTGTGGGCCTACCCAGCCATGTGCAGGCGGCTGATTTGTGGGCATTCAGGGCTTGGAGCGGGTATCCATGGCTGGAGCTATAAGGGCCCCTCACATCCAGGCACAGGTTTTATTGGGCTCCCCGCCCCTGCCTGCTCAGGTCAGCCCGGTGCTCCGTCTGCACGCTGCAGTTTAATAGGCAGCAACAAGGCCGTCTTTGTGCGGCAGGGCAGGTGACGGCAGCTCTGAATTGGAGCTGGGCTGCAAGGTCAGGCTGCCTCCATCCTGGGGGAGGGCACTGCACGCAGAGGGGGCCACACCTGTGCTGAGGGGCCAGTCCAGAAGCTCCATCGGCCTGAGGACTTCAGGAGCCAAGGTGACCACTCTGCTTGGCCACCCAGGCATGCTAAGAACCAAGAGGAAGGAGGGTCATTTGGGTGCCCCTCCCTGCCAGCACCCTTGTCCAGTGACCCCGGCAGCCTCTCTCTTTCCTTCCAACCATCCATTTCCTTCCTGAAGATGGCCCTGTGCTAGCCAAGCCAGAGCATCTCCTCTCTGGTCAAGAGTCAGGGTCATCGAGCGTTGCTCCCAGGGCAGGGGCGGGGTTGGCAGCAGCACCAGAGCCGATGGCTCCTCTGGTGGCTTGGGCAGCATCGCCCAAATGCTCGCCCACTGAGATCCTCAAATGGGGCCTTAGTGAGAAACTGGTTCTTTGCAGGTGGGACCAGTTAAGATGGGTCAGAGCAGATTTGGATGGTTCCTAAATCCAGTGACAAGTGTCCTTCTAGTGAGAGGACGCAGAGCCACACAAGGAGAGAAAGTGCTCGGTGACGCTGGTGGCAGAGAGGCCTGTGCAGCCACAAGCTGAGGACCGTCTGCAGCCACCAGAAGCTACAAGAAGCAGGAAGGGTCCTCCTGAGTCTGGGAGAGCGTGACTCAAATCCAGAGCCCTCTGCTGTTCCCGTCTTCCCTCGCGGGTTCCTGTGATTTTTTTTTCAAATTTTTCAAACCTGAACATGAACCTGCATTTTACTGCAGAAGAGGAGTGGACCACTTCCCTGGAACTTCAAGTGTGATCTACGTGACCTCCCTCGGGGGTTCCCGCGGGCCCTGACCCGCCAGCCCAGACCCCAGGGTTGCACAGTCTTCCCCAAGCCCAGCAGGGTTCACGTCTGAGCTTGTGGCTTTCCAGCGTGGGCAGAGCTGCTGCCCTTCCTGCCTGTGGCTGAGGTCTCCCCTCTCCCAGGTGGCCAGGAGCATGAGACCAGCTCAGCATGAAGGCATCGGCACAGGGCCTGGAGCCCAGACGGACAGGCCGCTGAATGTCACAGGATCATCAAAACTGGCCCCAAGCCCACATGGGCAGCCCTGCCCATCACTCCCACCCTCCCAAGGGTGAAGGACTCAAGATCTGGTGAGGGATTGGGTGGCGTGGAGAGCCCCGAGTTACACGTGGTTTCTGTGGTGCCCTGGGTCCTCGGGCCTCAGGGTTTGGGGGCAGGAGCATTACCTGGCTGGCTGGTTGCTGGTGGAGGGAGGCTGAGAACTTGTCCCCTGGAGGAAACAATGTGCAGAGCGGAGGGAGCAGAGGACCTGGAGGCGCCACCTGCAGGGCTGGGGAGCAGCGGGACGGGGAGGACCAGCCTGAGCCTTCCCAGGCTCCCCCAGCACCCAGGGGACGCCTGGACCGAGGAGTCCCCGCAGCCCTGTGAGGCAGCTCCCACACGATCTGGCTCTGGAAGGGCTCCCCTCCCTCCAAAGTGCCCAGCGTGTCTCCTGGTCCCCAGGGATTTCCCCCCAAATCTGCGTAAAGCTGTGCTTTGTTTGGGCCATGCTTGGGGGTGGGTTTGGATTTCTTCTCTTGCAGGTAAATGGAGCCTTCTAAGACCTGTTTCGGGTGACTTCTGAGCTGAAAAATATTTCCGGGTGATAAAAGCCCCGTGGTGAGGACTTTAATGTCTGTCTTCAAAGGCAGAATTGGAATGGAAATAGGACCCACCACCCTGGACAGGTGGGCGAAGGCTCAGGCCTCGGTGCCGTCGCAGGCCACAGCATGAGGTGAGGGAGATAGAGCGAGCAACTGGGGCTGGAATGCCAACTGGGGGGGGGGGGGCGAGGCCCAGGAGTGTCATCTGGGATTGGGAAGTTTCTAGAGCAGTCAAGGCAGCGTGGGAAAGTGTGCCAGGCTGGTCCCTGGTGGCTCCTCAGGCTGCCTGCGGCCACCTCCATCAGGACCAGCCTGTCGGGGTGGGAGGTGTGGGCTGGGCAGGAGCTGGGCCTGCATCAGTGGCCGGTGGGGACTAGAAGGCAGGGAGTGAGGGTCTGAGCTGCAGACAGGACCAGGAGGAAGAGGCCCCGGGGCCCCCACCAAAGCCCTCCCCTCCAACCCCTTCCAAGCATCCGGAATGTGCTCCATGGTCAAGAATGTCACAGGAGCTGAGAAGTGTGTGGGGGCGGAGTTGAGCAGGAAATGGCTGAGGGTGGTCAGGAGCATCAAGGAAGCCCAGGACCCTGGCCAAGCCTTGACAGAGACCAGGACTCGAGGTGAGCCGTCCTCCGTCCTGGGTGCCAGATGCAGGGTCTGGTAATAAGGCGAGATACCCTGGGCAGGAGCGGAGCAGAGAGGCCTGATGTGAGGAGTCGGCCTGTCCAAGCCCGTGGGTTGGATGTGGCCTATGGTCCTCTGCCCTCTGTCCCTGGCTTGTTTTCTCCTCCCACACCTCTCCCCTCTGTGTCTCTCCTTCCTCAGCGTCCACTGTGCCTCTGACTGCTTCCTCCCTCCGCCTTTCTAATGCCCCTCTCTCCCTCTCTCCTCCTTTGCCCCAACCCCTACCTCCCTCCCCACAGCCCTGATATTCAAATGGACATCTACTGTTGGCCAAGGGCCTGTGGACAGCAAAGCTCCAGCAGTGGCAGCCCAAGGGGTGGGCAGCGGAGACACACGAGGCTTTCTTCCACGTACCATTCTTTTTTTTGATCTTTTAATTTATTTATTTATTTTTTTTCATCTTTCATACATTTGATTCATGTGAGTTATGCTTTTCCATTTTTACCCCAAATACAAATTGCAGAATCACCATTTCTTGCCACAGGAGTCCGTTGCAAGCCCAAACACACCGCTGAATTCCACTCGGCCACAGGGTGGCCACATAGTCCCCTGGCCACCCTGACCCTTCCCAGTGGTGCTCGTGGGGCCTGGACCTAGCAGGATCATCTTCCTCCGTCCTCCAGGGACTTCACAGGAAGTGAGAAACAGACAAGAGAATGTGTGATCATGACAAAGAGGGTGATTCAGACCCACTGGTCTCCTGAGAGCAACCGGGAAAGACAGAGAAAACCAACTTCAGAAAAATGCAAGAAGGAAGTAAACATTTAGAGGAGCAAGACCCAGAGATCAAGGCCAAGAGGAGGGAACTGAGCGTGGCTCTTTCTCCCAGGTGCATCCACTGATTCTTAAATAATCACCTGTGTCATCTCAGCGAAGCATCGTCTCCACGCCTTAAATCAGATGTGGTGGTCCTGAATCGCCAGCCTTCCCTTCTGATTACCAGAAGCAAATGTGACGCTTCTCTGGAGAGCATTAACACAATTCTTAGCTTTAGATTGTTTTTCATATATTTTAAAGGAGAAAGCTGATGTCTGGCTCTCAATAAAAAAAAAAAAAAGAAAAGAAAAGAAAAAAGAAAAACTAGGTATACAAGGAGATAAGATGATGTAAGTGAAAACTAAGAAAGCAGCAGAAAATATACCCAAATATGGGACTCATCAAACACAGATATCAAAATATCTGTGATCACTGTGTTCAAGGATATAAAACAAATGCATTAGAATTTCAAAAGAAAACTGGAAAATATATAAAAAATACCTAATGGAAAGTCAAGAACTGAAAAATTTAATAATCAAAATTAAGCATTTAATACATTTAATGTATGCCAAACAACAAAGTAGACATAGGTGGAGAGAAAATTAAGATATTGGAAGACTGATCAGAAAAAAATGCAGACTGAAGCATGATGAATGGAAAACACGGAGGAGAACTCGAGACTTAGAAGGGAAAATAAGGTAAAGTGTCTCCGGACTTCTAACTGAATCCACAATAAAGAAGAGAAAGAGTACATGGAAGAAGCAATAAGATAGTGTACATAGAAGATAATGGCTGAAATCGCTCTAAAATTGATAAAATACATCCCTCCTCAGATTCAAGAAGTCCTATAAATCCCACAGAGCTCTGTGAAGCTTGGGGTGGCAAACATGAGAAGGGGGAAGGGGAGAGAGGAGCCCTTGTGCTGAGCACTGTTTCTCAGGCAGGTCCCCGGCCACGCGACTCTGTGTTCCCATGTCACCTCTCCTGGGCCATCAGAGTAATGACAACCGGTGAAGCCACCAGAAACCAAGGGCACTTACTTTTGAAGCGGCTACGATTAGACTTAAAAGCGTGTCCACAGACAGAAGCCAGAAGACGATGAAGTATCCCTTTAAAGTCTTAAATAAAGTACTAGATAGAATTCTATGGACCACAGAAGTACATTTCAAGAAAGAAGATGGTAAAAGTCTAGAAGTTTCCAGAGACTCACTGAACATCGAGAGCTTCAATAGAAAGAAAAGTTCATGGAAGGATCCTATCAGGGTCTGGATGCGAGTGTCCCACAAAAGTCCACGTGTGCCCTGCAGGCGGGCTGAGAGGGGACGATTGGGTTGTGGGATCCTTAACCCAATCAGCTCATAGATCCCCTGACAGGGGTTAATGGGGTGGTGGGTGGCTGGAGGGGGGTCCCTGGGGCGGGCCTTTGAGGGATGGATCCTGTCTGTGTTGAGCAGAGCTCCGTCTGGGCTTCTGATTGATGTCCTGAGCGGCTTTCCTTCTCAACGCTCTTCCACCATGATGTTCAGCGTCCCTCGAGCCTCAGGAATGGAGACCGCTGTCTGTGGACGGAGACCTCTGAAACCCTGAGCCCCCAATACACTTTTCCTCCTCTAAAATTGTTCTTGTCAGGTCTTTTAGTCACAGTGGCAAAAAAGCTAACTAAAACAATGTGGGAGGGAGTAGCGGGCAGCACACATGGTAAACAGGTGGTTCAACTTATAGGAAAGCTACTTAACACAGTTATCAGTGGGTTTGGAATCTACATGCAGTTAAGATACATGATACCAATGATGTGTACGTCGGGGGAGTCAATGGGATCAAGGTACTCCTTAACATATGTGCATTTTCTCGGAAGAGATTGAACGTACCAAATAACATCACATTCTGTTGATGTGGGAGTGCAGGATGTCATCTCCAGCACAGTATCTAAATGAATAGAAATGTATGTGCGACTGAGTTTATATAGATAATGGGGCGAAGTAATAAAAAATGGGCTCCATCCAAAGGAAACAGGGGCGGGCAGAAAAACACATAGACTGTAAGACCAAACAGAAAATAGATACGTTTAAGCCCAAGTACATCCCTGATTACAGTGAGTGTAAATACAGCAAGTGGTTTAATTAAAGACGAAGATTGTCAGGCTCAATGACAATGAAATCTGAATATATTTTGTTTATCAGAGCAGACAAACAAAACCCAAGGGCCCATTCCTTATGCAACCGGCCATCTGAGCCTAAAGTACAGACAGGTTGCTATAAAAGGGTGGGAAAGGCTGAGGCAGAAAGCTTGGGCAGCTACAGAGAGCCGGTCAGGGGACGCCCAGGCAAAGAGCAGACTGCGGGGGGACATTTCACAGTGAGGAATGTCCCGTTCACCATGAAGACGTCCACTTCTCCAGTCTTGAAGTACTACCCTAAAGAAATGACAGAATTCCGAAAATTGACTTATGCAAAGGAGAGTGAAAGATGTTCAGCACAGTTCCTCAATAGCTAAGGGGACAAGTAGGCAGAACTCCACGGAGGATGCAGAAGACTGAAGCAGCCCCATGGGCAACGGGACCCAAGGGACATAGATAATGGGTTCCAAAATGGCAAAACCACTTTAAGAATAAAGTCACACGGGCTGGGGATGTGGCTCAAGCGGTAACGCGCTCACCTGGCATGTGCGGGGCGCTGGGTTGGATCCTCAGCACCACATAAAAATAACATAAAGATGTTGTGTCCACCGAAAACTGAAAAATAAATATTAAAAAAATTCTCTCTCTCTTTAAAAAAAAAAAAGAAGAAAGTCACACATGAAACAATCACAGAATTAAGCTTATGCAGGGCCATTAATCAAGTTCCAAACATTTCAAAATATTGAAATCATAAAGAGTTTGTGGTCTGATCACGGGAAAGTAGG
This sequence comes from Callospermophilus lateralis, assembly GCF_048772815.1. Taxonomy (NCBI): domain Eukaryota; kingdom Metazoa; phylum Chordata; class Mammalia; order Rodentia; family Sciuridae; genus Callospermophilus; species Callospermophilus lateralis. The sequence continues at coordinate 142,411,128 of NC_135311.1, read as the reverse complement.
TTAGAAATAAAAATAGATAACATTCACAACAGAAATCTCACATGTTTGGGAATTAAGAAAGGTATTTTTAAATAATATAAAAGCCAAAGAAAGCAATCACTTTGGAAATAAAAATATTTTTAATTTATATAATAAAATTACTTCATGTCAAAATATGTGGGAAGAAGCTCAACTGTTGTGAAGTAAATTTATACTGTTAAATGCACTAAAAAGAAAAGGAAAAAGACTAAAGATAAATGACATAGACAGTTATCTCAAGAAGTCATTTAAAACACCAAAGGAAGTAAATGGAGAAAATGATAAAGAGAATAAATAGGTTAAAAATAATGATTTTATAAGTATTTAAAGGTTCAGTTTACACCAATAGTACACAAATTCTCTACAGAGACTGTAAAAAGGAGGCTACTCTCCTTGATTTGGCTTAGGAACCCAACATAATCTTGATATCAAAATATGATGTAGACATTCCCAGAAATTGCATGTATACCATGCAAGTGCACCACTTCTAAATAGAGATGCAATCACTCCACATAAAATGTGGACAAATTCCAAATCATCAATTCACAAAAAGAATATCAAAGAAGGTTGATTTATTCCAGGAATGCAAGATTAGGCTAGCATTTTAAAAATTAATCAATGTAGTTAACCACCTACACAAATGAATATAAAATTATGTGATGATATCAACAGATTCAGCAAATATGTTTGAAAAGAACATTTATTCATGGTAAAAACATCAAACAAACATTTAGCAAAGTAGGAATACAAGGCAGTCTCCATAATCTGACAAAGTAAATATACAAAAACACACAGCAAGTATCACACGTGATAGTGAATTATTATTATTACTATTATTAGGTACCGGGGCTTGAACCCAGGGGCACTTAACCAGTGAACCATGTACACAGCCTTTTTGGAATTTTATTTTGAGACAACTCACTGAGTTGCTTAGGGCCTCACTAAGTTGCTGAGACTGGCTTTGAACTTGCGATCCTTCTGCCTCAGTCTCCCAAGCCTCTGGGATTAAGGTGTATGCCACTGTGCCTGGCCAATAGTGAATTATTAAGAGTTCTCTGAAACTGGGACAAGACAAGAATGCCTACCTCTGCAAGTTCCATTCATCCTTCTAATAGAGATCCCAGCCAATGCAATGATGTAAGAAAAAGTAACAGAAGCCATAACTACTAAAAAGAATAAATACTACTGTCAAAATTCACAGTCAACAAGACTATTTAAGTAAAATACTAAAAAGAACCTACAAATCTATTATCTATTATTAAAAGTAGTGAGTTTAGCAAATACTTATGTTTATCAGCAAGAAACAAATAATTAAATCTATCATTTACTATAGCATCAAAATACCAAATGCCGAATAATGAATCTAGTGAAAGGTATACAAACTAATCGTAGAGAACTATAAAACTTCAGAGAAATTGAAGAAAGCATAAATAAATTAAGAGGTATCCCATATGCATAGATTGGGAGATCCAATTATGCAAAGATATCAATCCTTTAAAGACTGACCTGTAGAGTTAATGCAGTGCTAATTAAAATCCCATGAAGTTTTCTGGGGAACTCATTGGCTACTGTTGAAATTCACATGAACAATCAATGGATCTGGAAGAGCCAATTCAGTCTTAAAGAACAAAGAGAGCTCTTATGACACAGATAAATGTCTCGCAAGGCTGTAGTAATCAAACCAGTGCGGTGTTGGTATAAAGACAGACAAAAAGACAAATGTCAGAGTAGAGAAACAAAGTCACGTGAGGAGGACTCTCTGTGTGTGGCACAGTCCTGGGGTCCTGGGACCCAGTGGGAAGGAGGCCCCTGTCTGCCTGCACTGTGGTAGGGGAAGAGCCTGGTGGTGTGTGGCTGGGTGGAGACGGGGTGGGACACAGCCCTGAACTTCACATTGATCCTGGGACAGCCTGTGGGCTTGAACCTGCTGGAGAGAAGCTGTCCTTCCCAGGGGACGCCCACAAACCACATGTCGCCCACCCTCGGGGAGGGGATCTGCTGAATTGCGAGAGGCACCTCTGCTAGGCCCCTGGCTCTGCCCGGCCATCTCCCAGGGACCATCTCAGTAAAGAACACCATCGCAGATGGCACCCCTGAAGCTGAGCTCAGCCAGGGGCTAGCCCCCTGGGGGAGGGCTGGACAATCGGGAGGCATGGCCAGGTGGTCTGTGAGCACGGCTGAGCCGGCCCGTGGGAAGCACCCTCCTGGGCTACCTTCTGCTCTATCCTGGGAAAGCTCGGTGGTCACCACGGGAGTGTGGCTTGAGGAGGGTGCTGGGTTCTGGGACTAAAGCCTGGAGAGCGTGAGCAGCAGGGGTTGTTCCATGATCCCCAATGGCTGGTGTCCTGGGACTGTGTGGGGGGGCTCCTGTGCCCCTAGTCAGAGTGGCCCCAAGGGACAATCAGGAGAGCTGAGGGAAACCCACTTAGAACCACGGGCAGCCTGCTGCCACCTAACTCTCCTGCTTCAACACGAGAGAAAATGCTGGTTACCAGGACCTTCGCAATGTCAGATAGAGTGCCAGGAGGATCCCAGTGGGGAGCAGCCCCAGCCAGGAGCACCGACACGTTGTGCCATGGTGGGGACAAGCCCTGCAGTGCCCCTTCCCTTCCGGCCCTGGTAGGTGGGGGGTCAGCCACGGAGGGCCCTGGCTGGAGCAGCCCCAGGGCTGCTGACCACTCGGGCATCTTCGCTCCTTGGGATCACAGCACAGGGGGACGTCCTATCAGACACCACTGAGCCAGAACGGGCAGTTGACCAAGCATTCACTTAAACACACCAAGGATCGTGACTGAATTGTCACAAGTGGCAAGCAGGTGACGGGTCGAGCCTTTGGCCATGCCACACGGAGACACCTCTCATTCTCCAGGGCTGGCCCTTCTGGGCCACAGCACTGAATTCCAGGCTGGCCCTGTGGGCTGACCGCACAGGGCCCAGGCTAACTGGACTCTGGGAGTTCTCAGGGCCTCAGCTGGTCGCAGAGTCCCTGGTCAGCCGTCTCTGAGCGGAGAGGCCTGTGCGTCCAGCACACAGCTGGGGAAGCCGGAGCCCGGCCTTCTTCTTGCCCTGCTTGCGGGGCATGTGGGTGGGCACAGAACAGGTGATGTCACCGGCAGTCACTCCCTGGGCTCTGGCTGTGGTCAGGTCAGGACCAGATGGGAGGGAATAGCCCCTGCCTCTGGGAATTGTCGCAACTGGTGAGGCGTAAACCACGCCGCCTCAAAGCTGTGCGCCAAAGAAGGCTGCTTCCCTGTGGCTCCCGCAGGCCCCCCCACCCAGAAGTTTAAGGTGCACGTATGCCCAGAGGACAGCATGGTCTGCAGGGGGCGCCATGGGAACCTGGCAAGAGCCTGTGTCCAGGGGCATCTCTCAGTTCCTCCTGAGCCCTGCTGTGTGGTGTGGTGCTGGTCTCTTGTGGCCTCCTGGGTGGTCTCTTGGGTCTACACAGAGGCCAGGAGCCTTGGGTGAGAGTCCACCCCAAACCTGCTCACCTCCCAAACAGAGGGTGGATAGGGGAGAAGGAGGCCCGGGCAGGAGCCAGAGGCTGGCCTCTATCTTTCTCACCTGAGTTCTCAGCCGTTTGTGGCTGAATCGGAAGAAAGAAGGGGACTTAGGACAGGTGAGGAAGCCCGGGGGCGTGCAGCCAGCAGGGTCTCCCCGTCTTCCTCTGGATAGGCCCCGGGGACTGTCTGTCCTGCTGCCTCCCCAGGGAACCTTCCTGGGTCATGTGAGGTTCCTGGAGGCAGCTGACGTCTCCCAACGTGTCCCCAAAGACAAGCCGTGTGCCATTTCAAACACCCGGAGCCAGGCCCTGTCAGGGCACAGGCCAGATGGCAGACGCTGGCTCTCCTCCCTGCGCAGAGCGCTGGTGCTCCCTGGGTTCTGGGAAGTCCCTCTGGTCGGGGAAGCCCAGGCGTGCGTGCACTGGTTGTGTCCATGACTCCCAGTAACTGTTAGCCAAGAAACGGAATAAAACTGGTCTGAGGTGGCAGCCAGCCTGCTACAGAGTCCACCCTCAGAAGACGCTTGTCCTCCCTCTGCTGGCCCACATGGCGGCTGAGGGACTCTGGGGACTGCTGGGCTTTCCACTCTTTTCAATGGAAGACCAAGGGCAGCAGGACCTCGGAGACTCCGCCTCCACATCAGGGCCGAGTGGAAGTCCCAACCGCAACCTCCCAGGACCTCAGGAGGGAGCTGGGTTTGGAGTCAGGGTCTTCTTGGAGCGACCTGAATTAAAGAGGTCATTAGGGGAGTCCTTATGAGGAGACCAGGACATGGACACGCAGAGGGGCGGCCCTGTGAGGACACGGGGAGAGGACAGAGTCTGCATGGCCGCTGTTTGGGCCCCAGTCCATGGTACCCAGCTGACGGATGCCGCCAGCCTGGCTGGACCCGGCAGAGGGTGTCCTGATGTTGGGGCCTCCGGCTCTCTCCCAGCACAGCTGCCGCGAGCACTTGGGGAGGGCAGCAATAATGTTGAGTAAACGGGGTCCCAGACACGGGGTGTCACTCTCTGGTCAAACAAATATTTGCTCAGGACTTTCTAAAGGTGAACAACATAAACACGGCCCCTGGCCTGCAGAGCCAACGGGCTATTAGTGGAATTAATAGTCACTTAGAGAAACCAAGGCGAGCATATGCGATTGTTTGGATTGTCGCTCAGCACATGTTCACACCCCGCCTCCAGAGGGCTGGGTGACCTCCCTGCTGCGTACCTCGGGCTGTGGCCCTGGGACTTCTCTGGCCAAGGGGATGTTGGTGACATGACAGGATCAGCGACCTGCTGCCCACTGGGGACACCACTTAACTGGAGTCCTGCACCCAAGCCCCAGCTGACTCTGGGAAGCCATGGGTACAGTCACAGCCCAGGTAGATCCACCAGGGCCAGCAGCCCTCCACCTGCTGACCATGGGAGGGCCACAGCCTTCGAGGGGAGGCACATGGGAGCCCTGTGGCCGGTGCAGACTGAACCACACAAGCAATTTTTATTTCAACCAGGAAAGGGGGAGCGTGGGAGGGGATGTGGGCAGCATGAGACCCTGCAGGTTGCTTGGGGAACGGCACAAACACATCACCATGTGGCAGATCAGGGAAGGGGACCGACCCTTTCTAGGTGGGGCAGCAAGTCACAACCTGCAGACTGGGTCCAGTCACCACCATTCTGTGGGCTAAGCACAGTTTTTATGGTTTCAAGAAAATCAAAGAATATTTCATGGCGTGTGAGCATGACGTGGAAGATGGTCTCAGTGTCCACCCAGTGCTCTTGGAGTGGAGCCACACCCCTGCCCTGCGGTCTGTGGCCACCTTCATGTCACGGCAGCGGAGGTGAGCTCAGGCCCAGGGACCTGTACTGTCCACCTCCTGGGCCTTTCTGCAACAGTGTTCCTGCTCCTGGAGAAGTCCTGGAACAAAACACAAAGATGTCCCCTTGCACGGTGCACAGTGGCACGGGACACTGAGGAGGAGCAGATTGGGCTCCAGGGCACCTGTTGCACCTTGTGTCTGGGACCTCCCATGTGCCAGCTGTGAGCAGATGCCCTCCACAGCACGAGGAGGGGCAGGCTCTACACCTCTTGTCCAGGAGGAAGCAGCCTCTCCCTCAGCCTTTACCCGGGGGCCAGCCCCGGCCAACTTACCCACTGTGCACCCTCCTTCCAGCATGTCCCCGACTCACCATTCCCTCAGCACCTTCCAGGGGAAACATAAAGATATGGAACTGAGTAAGACAGTCGTCCACCGTCTGTCTATCCATCCTTCCATCCATCCACTTGCTATCTATCTGTCCATCATTAATCTATTCACCACTCATTCATTCATCCTTCATTCATCTGTTCATCCCCCACTCACTCACACAGCCACTCATCATCCATGTATCCCTTCTCCCATCCATCATCCTTTCACTCACAGTCTACCCACTCATCCATCCACCTGTCCACCTACCATCCTCCACCCATCCATTAACTCCTTCCATCATCCATCCATCCATCCACCCACCCATCTCCCTGTCCATCCATTCAACCATCCATCCATCCATCCATCTTCCTGCCATCCATCTGTCCATCCACTCATCCATCTCCCTGCCCATCCATCCATCCATTCATCCACCCATCCATCTCCATATCCATCCATCCATCTACCCATTCATCTCCCTGTCCATTCATCCATCCACCCACCTACCCATCTCCCTGTTCATCCATCCATCCACCCATCCATCCATCCATCCATCCACCCATCCATCTTTCCATCCATCCACCTATCCATCTCCCTGTCCATTCATCCATCTATCCATCCATCCATCCATCCATTCATCCACCCACCCACTCATCCATCTCCCTGTCCATCCATCCATCTACCCATCCACTTATCCTTCTACATGTTTATTCCGTGAGTATTTCTGAAGGGTCCACTTGCAAAGCACGATGGTGGCTCAGAGATACGGTGGTGAATCAACGCCTCTGTCTGCCTCTGTGGAGTGCACAGTCTTGTGAGGAGAGAAACAAGTGGATGAATTGTTACTACTGGTGAGAAGCGTTGGGAAAACAGGCATGGGTCCTTGTGGCTGCAATGGGAGGTGGCCTTCCCGAGGACAGGGCGTTGAGCCAGGACTGGTGGAGGAGACATCTGTGAGGACATGAAGGCAGAGAGAGGGAGGCGTGTCCACAGGCCCAGCCGTTCAGAAGCCCACGAAGCTAGGGGAGGGGAAGGGCCTCCGTGGCCGCAGAGCGAGTGCAGCTCTGCTGACCCTTCGAAGCAGCCCTTCTGGTCTCCAGGACTAAGAGGGGGTACATTTTGGTTGTTCTAAGCACCCAGTTTTGGGGAACTTGCTAGGGCAGCCCTAGGAATGCCCCAGCCAGCCTCCCTGTCCTGAGCTTTGGGTCTCCCTGCCTTGGGCATCTTGGTGCTGGCCAGGACACAGTGGCCCACAAGGCAGGGACACTCTTGTCTCCCGCCCCAGCATCTCACCTGAGGCTGACCGCAGCCCCTGGGGCCAGCTCCCCCGGCACACTCGGTCAGCCGCTTCACTTCATCGTGAAACAAGGACAGGCTCACGTTTCCATTTTCCAACCTGCCCCTCACAGATCTCCTGAGCGCCATGCTCAGGCCCATGCCCACCCTGCAGGCCCGGCCAGGGGCTCCAACTACGGGGCTGGCGAGGACTAGCCCTCATCATGTGTGAGAACGACAGGTCCCTGCACGCGGAACCCGCTGCTCCGGGCTGAGACTCGGGCAGAATTCCGCTTCCCACTCCCAGGGAGATGATTTATAAGAGGTTTGGGGGCCAAGGAGGTCGGCCTGGAATGCCGGCTAGACAAAATAATTTATCAGAGAATTCCAAGTGGCCGTCTGTAATGGCTAGAACGCGGCGTGGCGCGGCCTTTCCCAGCCAGGGACAGACGCTGGGGGCTTGTTCTCGGGCTGGGTCTGCAGGGCTTCTCCCCACTGGTGGTGCCTGGTCCTGGTGAGGGGTGAGGGGACGGCGTGTGTTGTCCTGGAGTGGTCACCTCCTCCGCAGCCTGGGGGCATCTGCACTTCTAGGACCTGCTGGGTGGGTTTGTCCTACCTCTCAGGCCCCGGCACTGTGTCCCACGGCAGGGAGCTGCTGACAGAGACCCTCATCATGGGGTCAGGGGCCTGGGCCAGTGGGCTTGGGCGAGCCATGCGGGCATCTCCAAGTGGCAGGGGGGCCGACTCCCAGGGTGCCCAGCTCGTGAACACGTGCAAGCACCGTGGACGGCCCTCATCAAACTGCCATTGGATGACCATCCCGAGACTGAGGCATCTGGAGTGGGCAGGGCTCTGTCCAGCCAGGGGCACTGAGTGACCACCTCTGGGTGACGAGGCTGCCATTTTATGGGGAGCTATGTGAAATGCCCCAGGGCATGGGCTCAGCTCTGCTCCCTGGTACCAGCCACGCAGCAGAGTGGCCTCAAGCCTTGGAGCCTCCCGGTGGTCCAGGCCACTTCTGGATTCAGGACAGGGGCTGGTATGAGTGTGGCCTTCTCTGATAAAATGGGACGACAGAGGGTGGCCATCCCAGGAGGACATCTACGTAGCCCTGTGTTTAATGGACGCCGATCACACTCAGAGGCCAGAGGGGCCAAACCAAGCCCAGGATAGCGAGAGGCCTTGTGGGCATCCGAGGGAGGCTGCTGCTGCCCGCTGAGGGCAGGGAGCTGCCCTCACTGCAGAAATAACTGAGCAGGTTGTCTCTGCCCCACTGGATACTCTGACATGGACGCTGACTTGGAAGCGCCCCAGGAGGACGGGGGAAAGTTAGGAAAGAGGCTGTTTCTTCTCTGCATGAGCCGCTCTCGCGGAGCGTGGAGAGATGGCCAGGCGGTTCTTATCTTTGAACCCCATGTACTTAACGCTTATTAAAATCAATACCATCCATTAGCCGGCAACGTTTCCATTTTTAATCATCTATTGATATACGGCCTGTGCTTTTATAGGACTAAACAAATTTCCGCTCTCTGCCCCTCTGCAGCCCGGGGGCAGGCGGTGCGCGGCCGCGGGACGTGAATGTTTATTTACGGCCTGCTTCCTGATTGAGAACATACCTGGTCCATGGCTTCAGATGGCTTTTACACGGGGGACTTAGGGCCACTTCCTGTTCTCCAGACACAACGCCGTTTTTAAGGAGTGTAATGAATGCGAGGTATTGTGGGCGCAATCAGGGCCCAGCCAGCCCGAATGGGAGGCAGCCGGACGGGCAGGGCTCATTATTTGCTTACTCATTCGCTCCTTTCTGGGGGGCAGGGTGAGCTGGCCGTGGCTGCCAACACCTCTCTGTGTTTCTGCGGCTCCCTCCTGGACTCTGCCAGGTTCCTGTCCTGTGCACATTTGCCTGGGAAAGAGAGGGAAGACTCAGGTGACCCCCAGCAGGGACAGGGGTCCCGCTCGGCCCCGGGAAGACTGTGCAGGGGACCCGGGGTGCGATGACACTTGTTGCCCCCTGCCCATCTTCCCCTTGGCACACAAGTCCAGACCCTTGTCCTGACCATGGCACGAGGCAGAGCTCAGCTGTCTGCAAACGCACCTTCAGCACCAGCTGCTCTTGGGACAGGGAATCCCTCCCAACGCGGTGTAGACAGAGGGACTCCAGGGACCCGGAGGGAGCCTGGTCAGGATGTTCTGGGAAGGTCTGCCATTGGTGCCCAGGGGCGGGGGACGGAGCTGCCTGCCATCCTTTCCCGCCCCTCCTCACTGCAGCCCTGTGTCGGAACCCTCCTCGGCAGGCAGCCCTGGGCTGCAGGTGCGCTGTCTCTACCCGCCCTGCAGCCTGTGCTCCCCATCCTGCAGCCTTCTGCACCGTGGCTGGGCACATGCTCAGATGCCGGGGGTGGCTCAGAGGACGTGTGGCAGGTGCCTCTCAGAAGCTGGGCTTGAGTTCCTCCTGCTGTGGGCCCCTCAGCCTGAGCTCTGACAGGACACCCAGTCACCTGGGCACCCAGGTGCCCGAGGTTGACCCTCAAGACAGGACTGGTGCACCCTGGTTGTGCACGGGGGTTCCAGTCACAGTGTGGAAGGGACACCCAGGCCTCAGCCATGTTCCAAGACTCCCAGGGACTCCGGGGCTCCTGGGCCTCCCAGAGGCGGGGTGGGGTACACAGCAGCATGTTTGGCACCTACAGGGTTTGTTTCTGCCTTTTGGGGTTTGTTTTTACAACACTTAGTGGTTTGTGGGATAACAGAGTTCCTGCTAAAATAACCAGAGGTGCTCATCTGCTGAGCTGTCCCACCCCGGGGACGGGGCCAGAGGAGGCGGGATGCCCTGGGTACCCGCTTTCCTGCAGCCTATGCCCAGGTCCGAGGCCTGCCTGCCACAGGGTGTCAGGGACAGGCCTTACCGCAGCCCCTTTGTGCACTGGGGGCACAGCACACCGCTGGCCACCCGCACAGGACACCAGGCCCCGCGGGTGTGGTCATGGGTTGAACGCGCATCTGTGATGGGAGGCTTCATAAAATGCCTTCTAATGAGACTAGCCCAGCGGAGGGGAGGGCGGCCCGCGACGAGGGCTGCGTAGAGAACGTGCTTGTTAAAACGTGTAATGAGAGACAGAGCAAATCCCCAATATCGGGCAAAGCTGTCGTTAAATCCCTTAATGATAGTGGTGCTTTCTCTGGTGCGCCGCGCGGTTGGTCATAAACCCCTCTGGCGTGGCGGGTGGGGGCTGTGGGACGAGAGGGCGCAGCGTGAGGGGCTGGCAGGTCCCTCCTGGAGGCCGAGACCTGGGGTCTGACCTCCCTTACTGTCCCCAGTGCTGCCCTGGCAGGCACTCTGAGGCCTCCTGGGCTGGAGTTGGGCCCCAGCCAAGCAGGGTGAGCTGTAGCCCACGGTCCTCAGAGCCACATTGCTTGGTCCCCCTGGGGCTCTCTGAGCACCTGCTGGGTGCTGGGTGCTGGTCTGGCCCTGGGGCCGCCCTGGATTTTCCCTTGTGGCCACTCAGTGGGTGTCCAAGGGGCTTGCCCAGAGAGGGCTCACCCAGGGCTTGAGGGCTGGTTGCAGCTGGTCTAAGCCTGGCTGCCGCCCTGCCCAGAACACCCCATTTGTCAAAGGCTCTCCTGGAGTGTGAGAATCAGTGCTGGCCTTGGGCTGCAGGGTGGGGGTGATCAAGCATCCCACCAAGGCCAATGGCCTGTGGCACGGGCGGGGGTTTGAGTCCTGTGAGTCAGGGTGGTGCTCAGTCTCTGAAGCCCACATCATCTCCTGTCAAGGCCTGGTCTGGGGGGTGTTCAGTTCTAGGAAGTCTGGAGGGGAGGCAGGAGGGACCACGGCCAGGCTTTAGTTGTGAGGGCTGGAAGGTCTGGGGGCTCGAGACCTTGAGTGGAAGCAGCCCCCACCTCCGGCATGTTCCTGCCCCTGGAGCAGGACCCAGTGGCCCTCAAAGTTACCCCTGCCCATTCCCGGCTCCTGTGCCTCCACCCTCCCCTTGGGGCAGAGGCCGTCCCTGGCCAGCCAGCCAGACCTGCCAGGCCCCTGGCAGTTCCCTGGGGGCCAGAAGTCTGGGCAGATCAAGGGCCAAGGCCGGGTGGGCTGCTGCCCTGGAAGCCCAGGTGGGGGGTGGAGCTGAGCCTGGACCTGGAGCTCCTTCTAGAGTGGGAGCCGCCCGCTCCTGGTGGCCCGCTGAGCAGGCTGGTTGCGGCTGGTGTGGTGCCGTCTCTGGCCCTCCCAGGAGCCCCTAAAGAGGCTGGTTTTCCTCCTCACCTGTGGGGAAGCTCCCAGGGACAGGCTTTCCTGGGGGACGTTGGTCTCCCTGAGGACAGGGCAGAGGCAACAATTCCCCCAGAAGGAGCCCAGATCCCCCAGCCCTGGGACGACCCCAGCATCTGGTGGATTCAGGCATCGAGTGGCTCTGTCGGGGTCCGACCTGGCCTGGCTGGGCAGCAGCATGGCCACAGCTCAGAGACTGGTCTCTGGCCAAGCTGGACCATGCAGCTGGCCCTCACCCAGAGGCCCCTGTTGGCGGGGAGGATGGTACCCTTGGCTGTGTGCCTGGGAAGGGGGTCCCCTCCTGGGGTGCTGGGGGTCCAGGGCCACCAGAAGTCCTTGCTTTGCTTTCTTGGGAGGTGGAACCCCAGCTCGGGGGTCAGAGCCCTCCAATCATCCTGACCTTCAGGACCAGAATGTCCCAGCCAGGCCTGGGGTAGGAGGCAGCACGGCCCCCACAGGGAGTGGTGGTGGGCCCCGCTCGGCCCAGGGCTCAGGCCTGGAATTGCCCAGGGTGCTGCAGCCCCCTCCCCTGTCCCCCAGACGTTCCCATCACCTTCTCATCCCCCTAGAGACTAAGGCCACCCGCAGGCCCAGGGCCCAGCCGGCTGGGTCCCCGGAGACTCAGGGCCTGGTGTTGGGGACACACGCTCACAGGTGGCCCCAGAGGGAAAGGGTCTCCACACCCGAGAGATCTCTCCTGGGGACCGGGAGGCTCTGAGGTCCACTGGCTGACTTGTGGGGTCCCTGCCTGGCCCGGTGGGCCTGGTGTCATTGGACCCGGGGCTACTCCCTCGCAATGGCCCCACTGACAGACCCCCAGGGCTCGGGTCCCTCGAGGTTGAGTAGCAGCGAAGTCCTTCTGACTGTCACTGTGAGTGGAAGGTCAGGGCCAGCTGAGACCCCTCCCCTGAGGGGGTGTGTGACCTCCTCTGGCGCCTCGGTCTCCTTCCCTGAAGGAGGTGTGGAGGCCTTGGGCTCCTCGGGCTGGCTGAGCCGAGGTGCTGGAGGCAGCTGCGTTGTGTGGAGCTCTCGGTGACCCAGGTCAGCTGCAGTGGGTGGGTCAGGACACAGGGCCCTGGGGAGGCACGCAGTGGCTAGGGCCTGCCCTCTGCCCAACTGTGGTGGGGTCAGCTCCCTGTTGAGAGTGTCCCCAGGCACGGGGCCTGGCCAGCCACAGGCCAGGGCACACCCCAGCCCTCCTGGAGGGGCTCCCCTGCTGTAGTCCCCCTGGCCAGTGAGGCCTGTGCCCTCCTAGCTGCCTTGGTGCCCCCGGGAGCCCTGGGGTTGGGCATCCCCCTGCCCAAGCCCCAGCCAAAGGATGAGGCCATGTTGGTGGTGGAGGAAGAGGGTGGTAGGAGGGCCGGGAGATGTGGGCGGCCATACCCTGCCCTCCTCCAGGCCTGGCAGACACAAGCAGCCCCTGGCTGGACCCTGTGCCCAGGGCAGTGGTTAAAAGGCCGCCAAGGGCCCAGGTGTGGATATTTTTAATAGTCTGTGACCTGCCATCCACTCTTGGCTGGGTGTTAATGGCCAAATGTTTTGCAAGTAAATTACCAGAAAGAATTATTCCTGAGAGGCGGGGATTTGTGAGAAGGTGTTAGAAAACTGGACAGCCGGCTCGCTTGTCTCCGTCCTCCGCCCTCTCAGGCACGGGGCCTGGCCAGCCACAGGCCAGGGGGGCTGGGAAGACAGGTGGTGTCTAGGGCTCCCCCCTGTGGGGCCCGCTTCCTGGGGGACCTGGGGTGAGGACTGTCCTTGGGGCTCTTCGGGGGCCTCCCTGAGGTCTCCAGTCACAGCCAGGCTTGGAGTAGGGTTCTGGACAGTTGTCCTGCTGTCCAGTCCCCTTCCCAGAAGTGTCCTTGGATTGCGTCTTAGGGATTGGCTAGGAGAGCCTGTCTGGCCTCTCTGGGGCTGCTGAGGCCCCCAGGACCCCAAGGCAGGGCTGGCAGGCTGAGGGCTGTGCCTGGAACCCGGGACTCCTCTGGGGGACAGTCAAGAGTGAGCAGCATTCCACTCAGCCCAGTGCCCACTTTGCCCAGAGGACCAGGGCAGCAGCCCGGCGGTGGGGGGCTCTGGCTTCTGTGGGACACATGGAGCTCCAAGAGGAGAGGTGAGGTGTTCAGGGGGCTGCTTCACCAAACTTTTCCTGGCCCGAAAAGCTGAGGGACTCACCTGGGAGAGGCGCCCTGAGGGCCAGCAAGCCCCTTGTCCTTGAAGGTGGTCAACGAGGCTTTGTCCTGGCCAGGGATAGCAGCAGGGCTCAGGGCTTTCAGCTGCTGAAGGCAAGCACACCTGGTGCTCTCCTGGGTGGGGCCTGCGCTCCGAGGCTCCTGGCCAGGCATAGTGGGGCCACCAGTTGGCACGGTGACTATCCAACAAACCACAGAGCTCATGACCCTGCCATGGCTGGCTGGAGGGGCTGTGAGAGCCTCCATCAGACGGCACTGAGAGCGCGGTAACCTGTCCCTGAAGCTGTGGCAGGAGCCCCTCCTGGGCGCTGGGTCCCCTACCCCCAGGAGCCCCTGAGCTTCGTGGTGACCCCAGCCAGGGCTGCCCGAGTGGTGAGCAGCGTGACACCTCCTGCCCTGGCCCCGGCTCTGCCTTCAGCTCGGATCTGTGCCTCCTGCGATGGAAAGCCGGGCGCACTGCCAACCCAAACCCAGGGCCCACGGGGAGCCCAGGGTCTGCAGATGGGCTCCGAGTTCCCAGCCGGGCGAGCCTCGGCAAGGCCTTGCATCCGGGGCAGCCTGCGTTGCCAGCTGTGAAGAGGGGTAGCACCCACCCGGAGTTTACACCCTCAGGCCCGTGCACAGGGACTGGGATGAGCACAAAGCCCGAGGACCCCCATGGGACTGCCCCAGGACCCCTCCCTAGACCTTTGCTGCCCTGGTGATCTCTGGGGCCGGACTCAACTCACATGGGAGGGCCTCTTCTGGGAAGATGTGCGCAGGCCTGGGCCTGGGCCTGGGCAGTGGGCATCACGGCCACGTGTTGGGGAAGCACTGGGCCCTGGGTGAGGTGCTTAAAGAATGGCCTGGGCCACGGAGCAGGAGATGGGGCGGGGGACAGAGCAGCTGCGAGGCGCTTTGAACAAACCCTCTGCCCTCTGGACGTGGCTCTGTGTCTTTAAGACACTAATGGGCCCTCTTAAAAAGTGACAGTTTGCTCCGCACACTCACAGGTTCCCGTCTGACATCAGCAGGGAATCAAAGATATTTTATTATTTGGAAATTCCATATAGGGAAAGCAGCCTTGAGGGTCTGTCATTGCTCCAAAACCCACACCTCCCCTGGGAGTTAATTATTTTCTTAAAATGCAACTTGCACTGTTAGTCTAAAACATTCCAACTGTGTTCACACTCTTTAAATCTTCAGTAAACCTTAGAGTTTAAATCACTTGCAGATAAGAGTGATTCTGTTGGGGAGAGAGGGGAGCCAGCGCTCGGCAGAGGTGGAATCGGATGAAAAGAAAAGGCCATTGATCGTGGCTCCTCGGGCACCTCCCGCCTCGCCCCTTGGGACGTGGCAGCTACAGATGGAAACCTGGCAGGGCCGAGACCCCGGTGCCCCGGCCAGGACTGCCCACCACCATCTTGGAAGGCTGGACACAGGTCCTTTGGGTTGAAACAGGGATAGCCGTGAGATGGCCAAGACTGCGCCATCTTTGGGGAGCTGGACACTGGCCTTGGTGAGGAGGAACCCCTGGCCTCCTGGCTGGAAGGTTCCTGGGGCCAAGTTACCTCACTGCCCTCTGGAGTGAGGTAACTCTCCACCTGGGGCCTAGTGCCCTCCTGTGGCTTGATGTCCACCTGGGGCCTGGGTGTCCACCTGAGCCCTGATATCTCCCTGGATCCTGGGTGTCCACCTGGGGCCTGGGTGTCCACCTGAGCTCTGATATCTCCCTGGATCCTGGGTGTCCACCTGGGGCCTGGCTGTCCACATGAGCCCTGATATCTCCCTGGATCCTGGGTGTCCACCTGAGCTCTGAAGTAGTCCCATGGAACCTGAGCATCTACTTGGAGTTTGGGCTTCTACCTGGGACCTTGTTGTCCACTGGGGGTTGAATGTCCACCTGAAGCCTCAGAGTCCACTGGGGGTCTTGGTGTCTCCTGGGATCTGGGTGTCCACCTAGGACAGGGTGTTTTCCTGGAGCCTGGGGGTCTACAGGGACGCTGGGTCCACCTGAGCTCTGATGTCCCCTGTATTCTGGTGTCCACTGGGGTTGGGTGCTGCAGGGACGCTGGGTCCACCTGAGCTCTGATGTCCCCTGTATTCTGGTGTCCACTGGGGTTGGGTGCTGCAGGGACGCTGGGTCCACCTGTGCTCTGATGGCCCCTGTATTCTGGTGTCCACTGGGGTTGGGTGCTGCAGGGACGCTGGGTCCACCTGAGCTCTGATGTCCCCTGTATTCTGGTGTCCACTGGGGTTGGGTGCTGCAAGGACGCTGGGTCCACCTGAGCTCTGATGTCCCCTGTATTCTGGTGTCCACTGGGGTTGGGTGCTGCAGGGACGCTGGGTCCACCTGTGCTCTGATGGCCCCTGTATTCTGGTGTCCACTGGGGTTGGGTGCTGCAGGGACGCTGGGTCCACCTGAGCTCTGATGGCCCCTGTATTCTGGTGTCCACTGGGGTTGGGTGCTGCAGGGACGCTGGGTCCACCTGAGCTCTGATGGCCCCTGTATTCTGGTGTCCACTGGGGTTGGGTGCTGCTTGTCGGGGGCCTCAGTTGTGGGGTCAGCCCTGGTTCCCTTCTTCTCTCCCCAGCACTTGAGACCAGCGTTTGCCTCTGGGGCCCCTGGCCAGGGTCAAGACCACTGGGTCATGCTTGGGGCTGCCTTTCCTAAAGGGTTCCCTCAGGCCAAAGAAAGTGGGATGTTGGTGAGCCCAGGAAAGTGTGGGACCAGGGCAGCTGGGCAGCTGGGCCAGCCCGCGGGGTTCTCTGGGAGCCTCTGGTGTCTGAGGGCCCCAGCTCTCACTGCCTTCCCATCACAGTCAGACCCTGGCTCGGGGTGTCCTCTGCACTCAGGGTGACCTGTGGGGTTGGCTGCCACCCCAGCCCCAAATCCTTCCCTCGCCACTGAGTCCTGCCCAGGAGGTTGTCTCTCTCCCAAGTCACCCCACCTCTACGCAGGACCAAGCAGAGTTTCCCCTGGACCCCCAGGCCCTGCACAAGCCAGGCCCAAGTGGAGGTCAGGGGTCAGGGTATGCTCATCAAAGGAGGCCGCACAGGTGTGGGGGGAGTGAGTGGGGCTCAGGCCTTCCCGCCCACCGCGCACCTGAGGCCGCACAGCCCCCAGGCAGACCCTGCCTGGCCTGGGGGACTCAGGGACCACCCGCCACCCCAAGGCATCCCTAACCCACCCGTCAGGGGAAGGCACTGGTCAGCAGGGGTAAAGGGCAGGGCCACCAAGTTGAGCTGGGAAGAAAGGAGTCACAGGGTGTTCAGCCTGTCACGCAGGGCTGGCTGGGTCCTCTGGGCTCCTCAGGGCCTGGCCTGAAGCCCTGGGCTGACCATCCTACTTGGAGCCAGGGCCGAATGGGCAGCAGACCCTTTGGGCCTGCACTGCTTGTGTCCTCACCAGGTTTCCCTAGCCCCTCTTTGCTCCCATTGTGGAAGAGGATGACAGGGAGGAAGGACAGCTGGGAAGGACTGGTGGCCACCAAGGTCCCGGTGTGCGAGCGCCTGTGGCCTAAGCCCAGCGGCACCCACACCTGCCTGTGCCTGCACCTGGCCAGGAGTCCAGGCTGGCAAGGGGAAGCCATGTCCAGGAGCTGGGGGCTGTCCGTGCCTCTCCTGGCCGCACCCCACGGGTCTGGCTGCCTGACCCCCTGCTCAAGCGCCCACACACAGGGCTCTCGGGAGCCCCTCAGCCCGGCTCCGCCTGTGCTTGCAAATGCGTCGCGCCCCATTTCCAGAGGCTTTGCAGCTACTTTGGGGCTGGGATGTGCTGGTGCTCTGCTGCTGGCCCGTGTCCCTCTCTTGGCCACTGCCCTCTGGAGTGAGGTGACTCTCCGGCTGGTCCCTCCCCATATGGGGGCCACAGCTGGACCTCTCTGGGCAGAAAGACGGTCAGTCTAGGCACCATCTCACACACTGCAGGAGTGTGCTCCCTGGCGGACACTGTTCTGCCCACACAGCTGGGGAATCAGGCTGCTTTGGGAGCAGTGGCCATCACTGGACACCAGGGATGTTCACCAGCTGGCTCTGTCTGCTGGCGCTCCAGGCTGGGATCCACGTTGGACGCGCCTGCCTCCTTTCTGAGAATGTCCTCTGTCAGGGAGGCTGTCTTGGGGGCCATCAGGAGGGCTCTCCAGTCCCCCTGGCTTCTCAGGCCACCTCCCCCCCAGGGCTGGGGGATGGGCTGGACTCGGGCTGTATCTGAGGAGGCAGGGTCCAAGTTCCAGGATCTCTGAAATTCTCCTTGGGAAGAGGGACTCCATTGACACCCAGTAGGAGCACACCCCGGTCCCAGCAGAGCTCGGTGGTGGGGTCAGCTCTACAGACTGTCACCCCTCTATGTTCTTTTGAAGGAGCACCTGGCTGCTTGGCCGGCCCAGCTCACCCTTCCGCACGCAGACTCAGGAGGTGCCCTCGTCTGCTCTGCTCTCACAGAATAGCATTTTGATGAGTTAAGTGTGAGAGAATTAAAAACAACCCGATTGAATTTCCTTTATAAGTGCACATGGGTTTGGGAATCAGGGGAAAGCGGCTTTGGGCTAATAAACGCTGTGTGCACTTTCCCCTCAAGTGCAAGGGAGGGTGGGGGGCGCGTCCTCCGAGCTGGACACCCCTGGCTCTGCCCGGCCAAGCTGACGTGGGGCTGTGAGTCTGAGGACAGCCGCAGCCCCACTCCCTGCGGACCTTGCTCTCCCCCACACCCCAGCCACAGCTCTGCCCACCATGGCAGCCACGGCCCCACCCTCATGACCAAGGACAAGGCGCAGGGCGGGTGGGGAAACTGAGGCAGGGGGTCGCCAGCCAGCTGAGCGGCCAGCAGTAGCACTGCCGGGGCCTGTGCCCAGCGCCCTCCGTCACCCCTGTTATCATCCCATCGCTCAGACACGAGAGAGCCGTTGGGGTGCAGAGGGGCCCTGGGCCTCACGCCTGCCTGCCTCCGGGTCTGAGCTCGGGCAAGGAAAGTGGGCGGCTGGGCACCCGTGGCAGGGGGAGGGGTCCGGGCAGTGGAGCTCTTGAGGTCATTGGAAAGGCAAACAGAATCATTAACAGCTTCCAAAAATAACCCGGCAGGAGAGTGGTTCCCAGGAGGCTCTTCCAGGCAGCGGCGCTCGGACGGGGGCACCTCGGAGGGAGCTTTTGGCGGGCAGGTCCAGGGCAGGCCAGGGGCAGGCCAGGCTCCCGCCTCAGGCTGCCTGAGCTTCACTACAGGATCTGGCAGAGGAGGAAGCACCCCCGACACCGCGTCCACTCCTCCCCCGAAAGGTTCCTTCGTGTTTGTTGGCTGTGTCCTGCAGTCCGTCGGGCACTGACTTATGGCCCTTCCTAACAACCTAATGGGTGTAGACGGCACAGGAACGGCACTATGCAAAGTGTGACCTTTGGAAGGTGGGGGTGGCTCAGCGCTGGAGCATGTGCTCGGCATGGCAGGGCCCTGGGTTCGACCCCAGCCCCTCTCCAGAGTGGGTGCCAGTCAGGTTCACCTGTGGTGACCTGTACACCTGAGAAGGTCAACCTAGAGAGAGAATCATTTCCGACTCGGTTTCAGAGGTTCCTTCCTGGGTGGGCTGGCTCCGTGGCTCTGGGTGAGCATCATGATGGGAGGACCTGGTGGAGGAGAGCTGCAGGACACACACAGAGAGAGAGAGAGAGAGAGAGCGCCAGGGACAGAGTCCCCAGGACCACACCCCAGAGACCCATTTCCTCTCGCTGTACCCCACCTGCCTACAGTTTCCATCTCTGCCCAGTAGCCCATTCCAATTATTTACCCACCGATGGATTAATCCACTGATGAGGTTAGAATACTCATGATCCAATTTTTTTTTTTTTTTTTGCTTCTCTCTTTTTTTTCCTTTTTCGTGGTCCTGGGGCTGAACCCAGGGCTCTCACATCTAGGCTTTATCACTGAGCTACAGCCTCAGCCCAAGATCCCCTGAATCCTCCACATTGGGGGCCATGCTTTCAACACACAGAGCTGCTGGTGTGGGGGGGGGGCATTCCATATCCAAACCACAGCAGTCTGCCATCTGATGACTTCTGGAAAAATCCTCTGCCCATGTGGCCTTCACTATAATCGAGCTTATGAGGACATCCTTTGTCCCCCGGTCTCCTAGTGCCCCCTGCCACCCCTTCCTCTCACTGCCCCCAACCCAAACCAACCATGAATCCATTTTCTATGACTACAGATTAGTTCCCATTTCCCAGACTTTATAGAAATGGAGTCACACGGTGTGGTCAGCTATCCTTCCCTGTCCATGGGGGACGTGTTCCAAGACCCCCAGTGCATGCCTGAAGCCACAGGTAGTATCAAGCTACGTACATACACATTTTCTTACATATACACACCTATGATACACTTTAGTTTATAAATTAGGCTGTAAGAGATTCATAACTAATAAAAAACTATGACAAATATACCAGTATACTGCAATAAAAATCAAGTAAATGTGGTCTCTCTCCGAGTATTTTATTAGACTTTCACCTTCTCACATAGAGAAAGCACTTCATGGCATGTCTTTGTCATCACCAAATTGCAGCAGCACTATTCTTGTATTTCAGGGCTATTATTAAGTAAAATACTTGAACTCAGGCACTGTGATGCAGCAGCAGTTGGTCTGGTAACTGAGACAACTTCCACTTGATTAACGGGTGGGTAGCATATATGACATGGACACGTAGGACAAAACGATGATTAACTCCTCAGAAGGACAGAGTGGGATGGCAAGTGGTTTCATCATGCTGCTCAGAATGCCCTGCAATTTAGAACTTGAGAACTGTCAGAGAATCCATATGGTGGAGTTGAGGAAGGCTGCAGACCTCAGCTCCTCTGGTTTGGAGTCAAAGCAGCCAAAGAACAGCTAATCATTGAGGAGGTGATCGAGGGAATACAGTAAGGTGGAATATTAGGCTGTCAGAGACCGGGAGAGCCTCGGAAACCCTGGTTACTGGAACAGAAGGCAGAAAAGAGCTCACCGCCCCTGAACCCACCGCCGCAACATGAGGAAAAGTCGGGAGGGAGGATTAACAAAAGGAGAAAGAAAGAAGCAAAGCTGATGGGCAGGCGCTGGGAAGCAAGCTGGGGGTGAGTGGCACCCTCTTTCCCCACTCCTCGGTGGAGAACGCTGGTGGGGAGCCGTTTGCTGAAGACCATGCCCAAGCCTGCCGCTCTGGGGAGGATGAAATCCCTCCTGCTTCCCCTCCCTGGAGATGCCGGCAAACGTCACCACAGGGGATCCCTGCCCCCCCACTGCTGGCCACAGAGGAGCAGGGCAGAGCACACGGCGCTGCCCAGCACAGTGGTGCCCAGGGGTGTGTTTCCACCATGGCTGGCTGTCTGCCATGGGCCATGCACCAAACCCCCGGCAAGAGCACAGAGTGCCACAGCTCAGCATGGCTGAATCTGCCCTGCCGGGGCGTGTCAAGCACGCGGACCCATCGTGGAACCTTCCCGTGGAAGGCGGGGTGGGCCTGTTTCGGTAGCCCTGGTGTCCTACAGATGGGCACACAAGGCTGCAGTCCCTGTCAGGGAGAGACCTGGCTGATGGGCCGCAGATCATCAAGGGCCAGCCCCTCTGACCATTCGGAGGGCTCTAAGGCACCAGGCACACCCAGGAACCGCAGGGGCCCCTAGGTCCGTGCCAGAGGTGGGCAGGATGGGGTCTGTGGAGAGGCACCAGGGCCTCAGGTCTGCACAGGGTTTGGAGAAGAAAGGTGAGCCAGACGGGGGAGACTCCATGTACAGTTCTGCAACCCAGCGTGCAGACAGTGGGCGCAGTGCAGACAGTGGGCGCAGTGCAGACAGTGGGCGCAGTGCAGACAGTGGGCGCAGTGCTGACAGTGGGCGCAGTGCAGACAGTGGGCGCAGTGCAGACAGTGGGCGCAGTGCAGACAGTGGGCGCAATGCAGACAGTGGGCGCAGTGCAGGCAGTGGGCGCAGTGCAGACAGTGGGCGCAGTGCAGACAGTGGGCGCAGTGCAGACAGTGGGCGCAGTGCTGACAGTGGGCGCAGTGCAGACAGTGGGCGCAGTGCAGAGAGTGGGCGCAGTGCAGGCAGTGGGCGCAGTGCTGACAGTGGGCGCAGTGCAGACAGTGGGCGCAGTGCAGAGAGTGGGCGCAGTGCAGGCAGTGGGCGCAGTGCTGACAGTGGGCGCAGTGCAGACAGTGGGCGCAGTGCAGGCAGTGGGCGCAGTGCAGACAGTGGGCGCAGTGCAGGCAGTGGGCGCAGTGCAGAGAGTGGGCGCAGTGCAGGCAGTGGGCGCAGTGCTGACAGTGGGCGCAGTGCAGGCAGTGGGCGCAGTGCAGAGAGTGGGCGCAGTGCAGACAGTGGGCGCAGTGCAGACAGTGGGCGCAGTGCAGAGAGTGGGCGCAGTGCTGACAGTGGGCGCAGTGCTGACAGTGGGCGCAGTGCAGGCAGTGGGCGCAGTGCAGAGAGTGGGCGCAGTGCAGGCAGTGGGCGCAGTGCTGACAGTGGGCGCAGTGCAGACAGTGGGCGCAGTGCAGACAGTGGGCGCAGTGCAGACAGTGGGCGCAGTGCTGACAGTGGGCGCAGTGCTGACAGTGGGCGCAGTGCAGACAGTGGGCGCAGTGCTGACAGTGGGCGCAGTGCAGGCAGTGGGCGTAGTGCTGACAGTGGGCGCAGTGCAGACAGTGGGCGCAGTGCAGAGAGTGGGCGCAGTGCAGACAGTGGGCGCAGTGCTGACAGTGGGCGCAGTGCAGACAGTGGGCGCAGTGCAGAGAGTGGGCGCAGTGCAGGCAGTGGGCGCAGTGCTGACAGTGGGCGCAGTGCAGACAGTGGGCGCAGTGCAGGCAGTGGGCGCAGTGCAGACAGTGGGCGCAGTGCAGACAGTGGGCGCAGTGCTGACAGTGGGCGCAGTGCAGGCAGTGGGCGCAGTGCTGACAGTGGGCGCAGTGCAGGCAGTGGGCGCAGTGCAGACAGTGGGCGCAGTGCAGACAGTGGGCGCAGTGCTGACAGTGGGCGCAGTGCAGGCAGTGGGCGCAGTGCAGACAGTGGGCGCAGTGCAGGCAGTGGGCGCAGTGCAGAGAGTGGGCGCAGTGCAGACAGTGGGCGCAGTGCTGACAGTGGGCGCAGTGCAGACAGTGGGCGCAGTGCTGACAGTGGGCGCAGTGCAGACAGTGGGCGCAGTGCAGACAGTGGGCGTAGTGCTGACAGTGGGCGCAGTGCAGACAGTGGGCGCAGTGCAGAGAGTGGGCGCAGTGCAGACAGTGGGCGCAGTGCTGACAGTGGGCGCAGTGCAGGCAGTGGGCGCAGTGCAGGCAGTGGGCGCAGTGCTGACAGTGGGCGCAGTGCAGGCAGTGGGCGCAGTGCTGACAGTGGGCGCAGTGCAGACAGTGGGCGCAGTGCTGACAGTGGGCGCAGTGCAGACAGTGGGCGCAGTGCAGACAGTGGGCGCAGTGCTGACAGTGGGCGCAGTGCAGACAGTGGGCGCAGTGCAGGCAGTGGGCGCAGTGCTGACAGTGGGCGCAGTGCAGGCAGTGGGCGCAGTGCAGAGAGTGGGCGCAGTGCAGACAGTGGGCGCAGTGCTGACAGTGGGCGCAGTGCAGACAGTGGGCGCAGTGCAGACAGTGGGCGTAGTGCTGACAGTGGGCGCAGTGCAGACAGTGGGCGCAGTGCTGACAGTGGGCGCAGTGCAGACAGTGGGCGCAGTGCAGACAGTGGGCGTAGTGCTGACAGTGGGCGCAGTGCAGACAGTGGGCGCAGTGCTGACAGTGGGCGCAGTGCAGACAGTGGGCGCAGTGCTGACAGTGGGCGCAGTGCTGACAGTGGGCGCAGTGCAGACAGTGGACGCAGTTCTGACAGTGGGCGCAGTGCAGACAGTGGACGCAGTTCTGACAGTGGGCGCAGTGCAGACAGTGGGCGCAGTGCAGACAGTGGGCGCAGTGCAGACAGTGGGCGCAGTGCTGACAGTGGGCGCAGTGCAGACAGTGGACGCAGTTCTGACAGTGGGCGCAGTGCAGACAGTGGGTGCAGTGCAGACAGTGGGCGCAGTGCTGACAGTGGGCGCAGTGCTGACAGTGGGCGCAGTGCTGACAGTGGGCGCAGTGCAGACAGTGGGCGCAGTGCTGACAGTGGGCGCAGTGCAGACAGTGGGCGCATGCTGACAGTGGGCGCAGTGCTGACAGTGGGCGCATGCTGACAGTGGACGCAGTGCAGACAGTGGACGCAGTGCTGACAGTGGGCGCATGCTGACAGTGGGCGCAGTGCTGACAGTGGGCGCATGCTGACAGTGGGCGCAGTGCTGACAGTGGGCGCAGTTGAAAACATCTAGAGAAACCAGGAGGATACGCCCAGGAGGTGTGGGCCTCGGGTGTGCCTCCAGTCCCGGCAGGCTCAGTGAGGAATCTCTCCATCTCAAACGCCCCAGCAGAGAGTGATTTCAGACTCTTCAGTGTTGGTTTTTTATTTCCCTGGGATTGTCTTCTGTGTTCATTTGATAAGTCACCCCATTATTTGATATCACAAACTCTAATCAAATTCTACATATTCTTTAGAGTTCCGATGTGTTAACCTAATTCATTCTTCCTTTTATGTTCTTGGCACCAGGCATTGAACTCGGGCACTTGACCACCGAGCCACATCCCGGGCCTCGTCATGTTTTGAGACAGGGTCTCACTGAGTTGCGTAGGACCTCGCTAAGTTGCTGAGGCTGGGCTTGAACCGGACCCTCCCGCCTCAGCCTCGGGACTGCTGGGGCCACAGCTATGCCCCACCGCGCCTCCTGGACTCCTGCTCTTCCCTCTTGCTCATGTTTGACCCTTTCTCCTCCTTTTCTCTCATGCTCTTCTCACGTTTCTCTTCTTCCCTCCTTTCTGCTGCTGCTTCTTTGCTTTTTATCTTATGCCCCTTGGAGCTTAGTAGAAATCTTACTTTATTTAGTACCTGATTTTCAGCCCAGAGTAGTACTCCCGTTTTCCACTTTTGGACTAAAGGAGTTGTGGAGGACTTTTCCAATGATTTTCATGGTTTTTATTAGTACATAGATGTCTCTCAAGTGACCACAGGTACTGGCGATTAATTATCCCTCTCAGAGTGGAGTTAGGGATTGATCATGGTGGGTGCTCTGACCTGAGATAGACGCCCTGCCCAAGGGCACACAGTAAACAGAAAGCAACTCACTGCAAACACCATCACGTAACCGTGAAGGGATAGCCATCCTGGCACATGTGCAAATCTCAACGTGGAAATAGAGAAAATAGGGCTCAGTGGTAGAGCGCTTGCCTAGCAATGCAAGGCCCTGGGTTTGATCCTCAGTACCACATAAAATAAATAAATAAAATAAAGGTATTGTGTTCAACTACAACTAAAAAAAAATATTTTAAAAGAAGAAATAGACATGTTTTAAAAAGGTAATAAGATGCCTTGTTAAAAGATGCCAGTCATGAAGTTAATAAAGGAACTGTAAACAGAATGTACAAGGACTTGGGGACGTTAAAAGGTCACACTTGGGACACACAGATCTTGCGGGAGGGGGGTGGATGCAGACTAGTGATGCCAAAAACTTGGTCAGTGAATGGACATGCAGGTCCTGCAGGCATTCAGAACTCCAGATAGAACCAAGAATGAGCTGTCCAGGAATCATTATAGTTAAAACGTTAAAAATTCAGAACAAGGAGAGACTTTTAAAAACTGTGAGCGAGGAGCCAAGTCACTCGTAAAGGCAGACCCAGCAGAACAACAGCAGGTTTCTTAGCTGGCACTCTAAAGGGCTAGGAAGGCACAGAATGATGTGCTTTAAACCCCGAAAGAAAACAACTGTCCATCTGGAATACTCTAACCCGCAAGGTGATCCTTCAGAATCAAGATGGGAATAAAACCTTCCAAGATGAGCATGAACTACAGGAATTCATGAAGGGGAAAGTAAACACAAATGGAAAAAGAATGAACCTCATTAGAAGAGCAGATAAACAAATGAGAATCAAGAATGAATCAAACATTACAAAATTAACAAAGTGACAGGAATTAGTAAATACCTTTCTGATATTAACCCTGAATGTAAACGGTCTTAATTCTCCAACTGAAAGGCACAGACCGTCAGGTTGGATTAATAAACAGGACTCCTATCTCACAAGCAAAGACATCCGCAGACTGAGAGTAAAGGACAGGAAGGGAGGCTCCATGCAGAGGGAGCCCATAAACCAGCAGGAGAAGCCAGTCTCCCCCAGACACAGCAGATCCAAGCCAGAGTCAACCAAGGGCCAAAGGGGATGCTGTATTGGTAAAGGGAACAGTCCAACAAGCTATAACAACTGTCAATGTCTATGCCCCAATGTCAATGCACCTGATCTCAGAAAAATAAGCATTATTTGGCATAAAAAGCTGACAATCCCTAATACAGTAGTAGTGGGCGGACTTCAATCCACCACTCTCACTAATTAGAGTCATCCAGACACAAAATCCACCAGCACAATGAATTTAGATTATACAACAGATAAACTGGGCTTAACATCTACAGAATATATCATCCAACAACAGCTGAACACACTTTCTTTTCAGCCAGTCATGGTTTTTTTTTTTTTCCAAAATTGATCATAAATAAGACCATGAAGTAAGTTTCAGCAAATACAGAAAATATTTAAATGTCCTCTTGAGTCTTTTCATATCACAATGGAATGAGATCAGAAGTCATCAAACTGAGTGGGGACAAAGGCTCAAAGAATTTCCTGTGAAGTTAGGAACAAGGCCAGGATGTTCGTCCTCACTAGTCCTCTTCAGTGTGGTGTTGGAAGTTTCAGCCAGAGCAAGAGAGAATACAATGACTATATAAACACATAGAGATCAAACAATGCATTTTAAAAACATTTTTGTTGTTGATGGACCTTTATTTAATTATTAATTATAGATATATAAATGAATTCATGTGTATGTGGTGTGAGAATCAAACCCAGTGCCTCACATGTGCTGGGTGAGGGTTCTTCCCTGAGCCCCAGCCCCAGCCCCTGAACAACACATTTTTGAATGATGGGTGGGTCATTGAAGAAATCGGAGGAAATTTTAAAAATTGTCTATTCAAAGCAGAAATGTGAACACAATGTGTGGGATACAGTGAAGGCTGTTCTAATAGAGAGGTTTAGAGTGACGAGGCCCATGTTAAAACCGACCAACCAAAAGATCTCACATAAATCAATGAGAAATCTTAAAGTCTCAGAGAAACAAGAACAAACCAATAACAAAACGAGTAGAAAAGGAAGAGATCAAGATCAGCGTGAAACTTATTCATTAGAAAATAAAAGAATGATACAAAGGACTAATAGAATGGAGAGTTGGTTCTCTGTAAAGATAGAAAATGTTGATAAACCCTTAGATAAACTAACTAAAAGAAAGAGAAAGAAGATCCCAATTTAAAAAGATAGAGTCAAAAACGGAAATGTCACCACTGACACGTGTAAATCTGGAGGATCCTTAGGGACCATTGAAAACTTGTATTCCACAAAACTTGGAAAATATAGATGAAACACGTTAATTTCTGGACACACACCATCTACAAAGTTGGAACAATAGAGAGATATAAACAGTCCAACATCAGGAATGAGACTGAAGCAGCAATAAAGGGCCTCTCAACAAAGGAAGTCCAGACCAGACGTGTCCACATCCCAGTTCCACCAGATCTTCACAATCTTACAGAACAGGGCCAACGCCACTCAGACCATTCCCTGGTGTACAGAGGAGGGACACTCTCCCTAGGAATCACCCTGATACCAAATCAGAAAAGACACCTGAAGAACGGAAAACTACGAACACATACACCTGATGGCCACAGATAAAACATCCTTGATAAAATCTTCACAAGTTAAATCCAACAACACTTTACAAAAATCATACGCCATGATCAAGTTGGTCTCACCCAGGGACACAGGATGGTCCAACCTAAGGGAATCAATAAGAGCAATGCCCCACATAAATAGGACCAAGGGCTAAAACCATGGGATCATCTCGATAGATGCAGAAAAGGCCTTTGACAAAATTCAGCACCTTCTTTGGGATAAAAATCCCAGAGAAATTAGGATTAGAAGGAACATGACTCCACATCGTAAGCGTTGTAGATGCCAAGCCCTCATATTGAGTGGGGGAAAAACCTCAAAGAATTTCCTGTAAAGTTAGGAACAAGACAAGTGTGTTCATTCTCACTATTCCTAATTAATATGGTATTGGAAATTTTAACCAGAGCAATTAGACAAGAGAAAAAATAAAAATAAAAGGGATACAAATAGAAAAAGGGAGAAGTCAAATCATTCCTATTTGCAGATGATCTGATCCTATAATTAGAAGACCCTCCAGGCTCCATCAGGAGACTTTTAGAGCTGATAAACAAATTCAGCATGATCGCAGGATACAAAATCAACATATAAAAACCAATGGCTTTTCTATAAACTAATAATGGACCCACTGAGAAAGAAAGCAGGAAAACAATTCTATTTATAATAGCTTAAAAACCTTGAACTGAATCTAACCAAGGAGGTGAAAGACCCCTACAAGGAAAACCACAGAATGCTGCACAAAGAAATTGAAGAAGACCCCAGAAGATGTAGGTACCTCCCAGGTTCTTGGACAGGCAGAATTGATATTGCTGAAGTGGTTACATTACTAAAAGTGATCTGCAGATTCAATGCAATCCCCGTCAAAATACTGATGACATTCTTCATAGAACTAGAAAAAAAAAATCTTAAAATTCATTTGGAAGAACAAAAGACCTAGAATAGCCAAAGCAACCCTGAGCAAAAAGAGACCTCACAGTCCTTGACTTCAAATCACACTACAGAGCCATAGCCCAAAACACGGCGTGGTGCCAGGTGCAGGTACACACCGTAATCCCAACCACTCAACAGGCTGAGGCAGGAGGATCGTGAGTTCACAGCCAGCCTCAGCAAAAGCAAGGTGCTAAGCAACTCAGTGAGACCCTGTCTCTAAATAAATACAAAATTGGGCGGGGGTGTGGCTCAGTGGTCGAGTGCCCCAAGTTCAGTCCCCAGCACAGCAGGGTACTGGCACAAACAGGAGACCCGTAGAACCAGTGGGACAGAATAGGAGACACAGCGAGAAGCTCACACATCTGCGGTCATCTGATTGTGGACAAAGAGGCCAGAAATATTTCGTGGCGAGAATACAACCTCTTTCACAAACGGTGCTGGGAAGACTGGGTGTCTACATGTAGAAGAATGAAATCGCCCCGTCTCTCGCTGTGTTCAAAGGTCGACTCACAGTGAACCACAGATCCAGGTGTGAGAGCAGCAACCTCGCACTGTCAGAAGGAGCCACAGAGGACGCACTGCAACAGGAACAGGCAGTGACTCTCTGCACAGACCCGTGTGGCTCAGGACTAAGAGCGAGACCCCAACAGGGGCTTGAATCAGAGAGGAGACAGTTAACAGGGTGAGGGCAGCTGTGGGAGGAAAGCCTTTGCCAGGTGCTCTCCTGACAGGGAAGATACACGTAGGAAGAACTTGGCGGGACCGGATGGCACAGGCCTGAAACCCCAGTGATGGAGGGGGGCGAGGCAGGAGGATGGCAGTTTCAGGCTGGCCTCGGCACTTAGTGAGACCCTGGGTCAAAACTTCAAAGTAAAAAAGGCTGGAGATTCAGCTCAGCGGTGCAGCACCCTGGGTTCAGCTGAAGTACTGCAAGAAAAGGAGGAACTGAAAAGTATTCAACGCCCCCCAAAACAGATAAGCCGATCAGGACACGGAAAAATGATCTGAAGAGCAAACGATCTCAAGAGAAAAAAACAGAACCAGTCGACAACGGTACGGAAAAATGTTCCACATCCCTAGCAGTCGGGGCGATGCCGCCGAGCCGCCCTGGGATTCCATCTCCCCAGGCAGAATGCCCGTGGTCAGGAGTGCAAACCAGTGAGCGCTGCATCAGTGAGGACAGCCACTGTGGAAATCAGCAGGGAGGTCCCTCAGAAAACTAAAGCCACAGCCACCCTGTGGCCAGTATCCCACTCCTTGGTAGTCACCCCAGGGACCAAGGCAGGAGCTCGCTCTGTAGACCCCGCACGCCCATCGTCACACTTCACAGCAGCCACGTCAGGAGCCAGCCAGGGGCCACAACAGGCGGATGGGTGAAGAAAATAAGGTGTGTGTGCGTGTGCGTGTGTGTGCGTGTGTGTGTGCGCACGCGTGTGTGTGAGTGTGTGTGTGTGTGTGTGTGTGTGTGTGTGTCTAGGCCATGCAGCACAGGACATGGGTGGAGGTGGACAGTCTCGTGTTAATGAGGTGAGCCAGACTCCCAGAGTAAAACAAGATGGGAGGCAGGGGAGAGGGAGACAGGAGACGTCACAAAAGCAGAAGGGACACTGAATCAGGGTGGAAGAAGTGGAGCCGCGAGGGGAAGGGGAAGGGCGGGGGAGGGCCTGGGGGTGCATGTGGCAGGGTCTCACCAGGAGCCCACCGTTCCGTGTACCTAACAGTTCTATATGATTAATATGCACAAGTTAAAGCTTGTGAACCATCTACTTCTCCTTTCAGTACCTTGGGTGGAGGCTGCGCTCCGAGGCTCCTGGCCAGGCATAGTGGGGCCACCAGTTGGCACGGTGACTATCCAACAAACCACAGAGCTCATGACCCTGCCATGGCTAGCTGGAGGGGCTGTGAGAGCCTCCATCAGACGCCACTGAGAGAGCGGTAACCTGTCCCTGAAGCTGTGGCAGGAGCCCCTCCTGGGCGCTGGGTCCCCTACCCCCAGGAGCCCCTGAGCTTCGTGGTGACCCCAGCCAGGGCTGCCCGAGTGGTGAGCAGCGTGACACCTCCTGCCCTGGCCCCGGCTCTGCCTTCCTCTGGGCTGGGTCTGCTCGCTGCTCCCAGCTGGGCCTGCCCAGGGGCTGCGAGTCAGAGGCCGTAACTGAAGGGGCATCTTTGTCTCTACTTTTGCCTGTTGGAAAACTCCAGTATTAATATTTATGAGAAATGACCTAATATCCATGCCGCCTGCCGTGTGTTTGCTTAACATATTTAATGTGATTTGGGGGCTGCGTTGATTTTAACTGCCTCAGCCAGGGTGGGGGGGCTGACCTATCTCCTCCCCTCCCCCACACAGGGAAAAGGCCACGTCCTCCCTGCAGCCTCCAAGTTCTTAATGGCTTCAGAAGGGTCCCAGGCCCCCTGCTCACCCACTCTGGACGGTCAGCTCTGCTGCACGGAGGCACAGCTGGGGGTCGGGGGCTCTGTGGACGGGCCACGGAGCCCCAGTCAGCACCCGTGGGGTGGGATGAAGGTGGATTTCTGAGGGAAAGGAAGGAAAAAAAACATTTGAATGGTTTCTGAAAATAGCTCCTTGTGTAGTTATAAGACAGCAATTTAAATAAGTGCTTTCTCCCATTTCTCTTGAACATAAAGGTAATTGTTTTTGCCCTGAAATAGAAGGCTGGTTCTACTGCAAATTGATTTTTCTTAGCATCCCTCTGTACCCTGCATTAGCTAATGCAGTGCGGCAGGAGAGCCCCTCGGGGTGGCCGGCCTTGTGCCTGGCCTGGGCCTGCGTCTGCCCCCAGGAGGCCACATGCTGGCCAGGAAGAGCCGCCAGGGAAACACCTGCTTGGATCTCAGCAGTGCTGCGGGCCGCTGTGTGACGGGGAGCACGCTCCTTCGCCTCTCTGAGCCCCAGCTGCCCCAGGGGTGACCTGAGATCAGGAACAACAGCAGCTTCTGGGTCAGGAAATAGAACTGGCCTGTGCTTGACCCTTCTGCAGGGTGGCTGGCCCGGGTCCAGGGCAGAGGCTCAGCACCCCTGCAGCACTGGGGAATCTCGACCTTCTGACAAAGCAGATGTGGGCTCAGCCACCCTGTCGCCTGGGAGACATGGAGGCAAACGAAGCCCAGGGCTCTGGGCACCAAGGAGCGTTGCCAGGCCCAGGTGCCACCAAGCACCCCCAAGATTGCAAGCGACATGTGTGCCATCGCCCGAGCTCTCCCCGTGTGGGGCTTTGCAGTGACAAGGTGCCCCAGAGGCGTTCTGGCCAGGAGACCCTGCCCTGAGAACTCAAGAAACATAAAATAAGAGCTGCAGAGAATGGCCGGGTGCCATCACCAGGGGCCGCGCCCCCACGAGACAGCACCACCTCACCTCGAGGAGTGGGGAGCCCCGGCACAGCCATCCCAGGGTTCTGGAGGTCTGCCTGGTACTGAAATCCACCAGTCATGGGGACTGGGTGCCG
Source organism: Callospermophilus lateralis (assembly GCF_048772815.1). Taxonomy (NCBI): domain Eukaryota; kingdom Metazoa; phylum Chordata; class Mammalia; order Rodentia; family Sciuridae; genus Callospermophilus; species Callospermophilus lateralis. The sequence goes on along the minus strand of NC_135311.1, from coordinate 142,379,554 downwards.
GTGGCAATCAGAAGCACTGGCCGGTCCTTTCCTGGGTCCAGGCACCAAGGTGACTCTGTGTCCTCCCACACCGGCTCTCCGGGTGCACACCTTTTCCTCTTGCGGCCACAGTCCCGAGGCCTGGAGGAGGGAGCTGGGGCAGCCCAGAGCCAGCAGGCTGGGCCAGGATCGTCCCTGGGTCCGCGGCCAGCCTAACCTGACCTCTCCTGCTTGTGATCTAACCTTGTCTGCTTGTGTCCCCCTGTGGTGGTGCCGTCGAGGGTCCTAGGCCTCGTCCACCTCCAGACCCACCAGCCCAGCCACGGCTCCCAGGCTGCCCCACACAGCGCCCCGCCCTCTCCACTTTCTGTCTTCTCTGGAGAAGGGGCAACAACTGCAGCCCACCCAGGAAGCCAGGCAGGGCAGGCGGAGGGTCCTGGAAGACACCTGCACACAGTGTCTCCTCGGGGGCCCGGACATGGACCCTGGCAGGCTCCCCAGAAACGTGAGCCCACCACACTCCTCTCCAGCTCTGTCCTGTGGGGTGAAGACGCAGCTCCCAGCCTGATCCCTGGTGAGAGACACAACCAGCTGCTGCCTCGGGCAGACCCCGGACTCCTGGGGAGGACACCAGCACAGGGATCAATCAGCCCACCTTCCCCACACGCTTCTCGAGTTACACGCCACAGGCATGATGTCATGGCAGCCGCTGCCTGAGCTGCTCAAGAAAGAGGCCCCTCTGTTTCAGACCCAGGAGCCAGGACAGGCCGGCTCCTCAGCACCGGATTCCTGTCCCCCTGGCTCCAGGAGGAGAGGGCTAAGCTAAAACCTTTGTTTCTCCCCAGATTTTGGAAGCCATATGCGCTTACTGTAGAGGCTTGAGAAAGCACAGAAAAGCAAGAAGAAATAGAAAATATTTAAAGTCCTTCATCCTATTCTAGTGCTTTCCCATCAGCTGGCCCCCTGTTGGCCGTCGTCCACCTCTTTGTCCATCCTTCACCCGTCGCTAGCTCCTCTCTTCCCTTCCTTCCATCCACCATCCACCCACCCCATGGCTCTCGCGTCACACCATACGCAATGGCTGATATTAGATCATTTCAAAATGGTATTTCAATACCGCTTAAGCTCGTGCCAGTTATCTATTCTATTCACTCTTTGTCTTGGAAGAACTTGGATGCCATACGCATTGGTGCCTCGTGCTGCTTCTGCCCGCCACGGCGTTTCTGTGACAGCCTGTGCTTAGAGAAAGTCCCAGAAGGGCCTGGTCTCGGCCAGAGGGGTGAGGGTTCTGCCGCTGCCCCAGAGCACGGCCGTGGAGAGGGCGGGCATCCACGCGGGCTGTCACTGGCTCACTGCCAGGAGTGCCACCCCTTGGCAGTAGGGTGGCTTCAGGAAGCACCGTTTCCAGGGGTTCACGGTGACAGGAAAGGCAGCTCGTCTGAGGGGTGACCTGAGAGCCCAGGCACCTGGGAGTCCAGAGCTGGGACTGATGTGGGTGGAGGTGGGCCCTCCCTGGGCACATCCTGCTGTGCAGGCCAGGGTGCATGGCCAACCTCTCGGGCCTCTGTGTGCACGGCAGTGAGAAGGGGCCGTGGGAGGCAGCCCCCTCCCAGGGGAGGGGGGCACCAGCACAGGCTGGTCAAGGAGAGCGCTGTCCTTCTTGCTTTCCCCATCAGAGGGGCAAAGCCTGGCCAGTCAGCTGGAGGAGGGAAAGAGCCCAGGAGCCCTCCGATTCCCAGCTGCTGGGCAGCGGTGAGTGGAGAAGCCAGGTGCTAGGGAAGCACTCAGCCGGGTCTTGCAGGCTTTTCTGCGACTCTGTGAGGTAACTGGCGCACATTGAGGTGCTTGTTCTGCAAGGGGACAGCTCGAGAATGGTGGCCTTGAGCACCTGGCATGGGCTTTCATCCCTTACGCGGACCCAGGGAAGTCCTGCTGCCTCAGCCCCGTCCTCTGGCAGAGCACCTGGGAGGCCCAGGGAGGGCCCGCAGACACTGCTTCTGCCACACCCTGAGTCTGCCACCCCAGGCAGTGGCTTCCCTTCCACAGAGGTCTTTGACCGATGAGCAGGGGCAGCTGCAACTGAGCGGACGGACCAGGCCTTCCTGTCGGCACACGTTCCTAGACTGGGCAAGGGAGCAGCGAGGGCAGATGTGAGGAACTGTGCTCCTCACGGGGATGTGCACTCTTGTGTGTGTGTACCTGAGTGTGTGCACGAGTGTGTGTGTGCACATGTGTGTACCTGTGACTGTGCAAACATGGGTGTGTCTAAGTGTGCATGAATGTGTGTACCTGTGAGTGTGTGAGTGTGTGCACAAATGTGTGTGTGCACATGTGTGTGCCTGTGGCTGTGCAAGTGTGGGTGTGAGTCTGAGTGTGTGCCCCTATCCGGGGGCAGGCCTGGTGGGTGCAGCTGGCAGACATGGTGTGAACCTAGCCTAGGCCACTCCTGCTGCACTAGCGCTGGGCCCCACAGGCCACTGCCCCTTCCGGCTTGGCCACTCTGCTTGGGCAGTGGGCGCCTCAAGATGGATGAGCCTCGTCTTTGCTTGTCACTAGCTGGGGACGAGCCTGCTGGAGCCGGCTCTCCCCACACATGGACTGAGTTAGCCGCCCTCCCCCCACTCCGCGTCCACCCAGCACTGTGCCCTGGTGGTCAGCCCCCGCCCCCACTGCCAGCCCACCTCTACTTCTAATTGGGCCGCAAAGCCATTTAATGGTGTCTGCTGCGTCTGCAGGGCTGCTTGGGGCAGAACAATGCCCTATTCATGTCCCAAACAGAACGCTAGTGATCGGGCTAATATCTTTAAGCTAAAAAACAAGACTTAATTGGGACAGATGCTGCGAATTCCAGAGCAGAAGGCCCGCTCCAGCGTGATCTAAACCAGGTATGTGCCAGGGCTTCGATTTTAATAGCAGCTTTTATTTTTTTATTGGCATTTACAAAACTCACTGATACTCTGCACAATAGGCCAGCGGCGGACTCTGTGGGAACCTCTGGGCGCAGGCCTGCCGAGCCTGTGGCCACCCTGTGTGGGTGACAAGGAAAAGACGCCCACAGGTGGCAAGCGGTTTCACTGTGGACGAAGGCCTCTTCCGCTCACTGGGCCGAGGTCTTTGTGGTCTCTCCAGAACCTCGACTTTGAGCCTCTCCCTGGAGGACCTACCGACCCTGTTCTGCAACTCTGGTCCTCATGGACGTGGCCGTCCTTCTCAGGCAGTGCCCACCCTTAATCAGCCACCCAGGTTCTCCAGCTGTGGGTAGCCACTGCCCTGACACCCAGCCAGCCCCGCCTTGGGCTCGAGGTTCTTTGACGGCACACCGCTGCCTGGTCGACCAAGGGCTTATCATGCTCCTCCCACGATGTCACTACACCATAGGACAAACGGACTCCTTCTCACCTTGCGCATTTTCAGAGCCCAAGGCGCCTGGAAGGAGCCCTGCCCCATCCAAAGCCGGTTTCCTTTCAGCCAACGGAAGGCAATGCCTCTGGCCTAGTTCATTGAGTCCTGGGAAGTGCCCAGGTACCTGAGAACATCGCTGCTCTTGCACACGGTCAAAGGAGGTGTCTTTCTGGCCAGCAAGGAAGCTCATTTGCGAGAACTCCTGGTCCCTCGGGAAAGCTGGTGGCGGGATTTATCAGAAAAACCAGTACTTTGGGGAGAACCTCAGATTCAGGTAGAGCCCATTGTCCATCCATCCATCGTCCATCCTCCCATCCATCCATCCATCCGTCCATTATTGACTCGTCCCTCCATCCGTCCACCCTTTTATCCCCTAACGATCCATCCATCCACTCAGCCTTTGCTAAGTACCCATGATGCGGGGACGCTCTGGCCTCCTGATGTGTGAGCTGTTTTGTGGGCTGTGGGAGGGGCTCTGGGATAGGCTGGGGCCTGAGCAGGTGGCAGGGGTCCTGGGGAGGAGGGCAGAGAAACTGGGGAGTTGAGAGTGACTGTGCGTGGTCTGGGGCCACTCCTAGCCCTCAGGAAAGGCTCTCCTGCCCAACTCAGACTCTCCAAACGCCCTTCCTGGAGGCCAGGGGTCTTGAGAGCCTCAGGATGGTTAATGGGCCGGGGAGGGGAGCCCAGCACCGGGGAGTGACAGGGTCCATTAACTGGGGCAGCCTGCCCTCGCAGGGCCTGCTGGGTGACCAGGTGCCTCCCTCCTGCCCTCTGCCAGCACCCCAGGCCAGGGGAAGGTGGAGGCCCTCCCATGACCCCTACCTGTGGTCCTTGCTGCCAGAACCTGGCCTGGCCTCCCACAGGCCTGCCACCAGGCCCTCTCTGTACCAGCAGTGCATGTGTCCAGGGGCACAGGAAGCCATGGCCCGTGGTCCAGCTGGTGTGATCTTAAGACCTCGCCCTTCAGGCTGTCCACCCTTGATGGGGGGCAGCTGATAGCCCATGCTGGTCTCCAGCAGGTGTACACTCTGCTGCTCGGCCACGTGGGTTTGTCCAGTGGTGGCCATCAGGAGGGCTTGGGGCGTTGGCTGTTTGGGGTGGTCCACGGGCCTGGATGAGAGCTCAGAGGTGTCCCCCTCCAGCCGAGAAGTTCCCTAAGGAAGTCAGACCCACAGTCCATGCCACACAGATGGCAGCAGACGTGGCCAGTCACCGTGGCCCTGAGTGAGAGCAGACCCCAGAGGTGGGAGGATTGGGGCTCCCTGCAGGACGGGAAGGGCGGACAGGGCAACAGAAGGAGCCGGGCAGGGCTCAGGGGTCACCCAGGCTCCTGTGTCTGTGGCCTTCATTGAGGGACTTTCATAACATGGAACCTTTGGAGCCTGGAGTCAAACATGGGGAATGGCCAGAGGGTTGCGTGTGGACCTCTGCCCTCCTGTTGGTCATCATGTGAGGTGGCTAGTCACCCTCCTCTGCTCCTGCCGGGCCATCACCCGTGGGCCCCATGACGTTCATCCTGGTTCCAGTGCTGTGAAGGCCTCCTTCTGTGGCGTCTTGCATTCTTCCTGCCTCGAGGTGACCTGGAGCCACTTGGCCCTGCACAGGTGCTACGTCCAGCTGGGGACTCGAGCTGGCTTCCTGGGGCTGGACGCCTGGGCCCTGGTGGGCGTCTGCTGCTGCAGTCCTGTCATTCCCACTTGTGGGCGGGGGCTTGCGGGGTCAGGCTCCAGCGGGCTGCTGCCCCGTGCATCTCCGCTGGCGGAACTCATCCAGGACAGGAGGGGCCATGCCAGCTGTGCCTGCCGCCCGGGGCAGTGAGGCAGCCAGCGCTCGGTTGGGGCAGCCTGTGTTCTGCTGCTGGAGGCCGGTGAGGCCCAGGCAGCCTCCTTCACAGAGCCTCCCTCCGACAGGTGAGCCCTGGGCTGGGGCAGGTCTGGGCACTCGGTCCCCACCCTGTGAAGCTCCCCTGCACCCCCGCTCTCTCCGCGGGGACGTTTGTCTTCCAGCTTTTCTTCCTGTGGTTCATCTGTTTTGAATGAACATCTTATTAAAAGAAAACACACGGCGGTGGCAAGCGGGCAGTGGGTGGACGGTGGGGACTTGTCAGATGCATGTATCCAGCGCCGAGATCAAGGTGCCCCAGGCCCTCCATCTCCTGGCGTGTGAGTCACTCTGCTTTTTGTGGCTCTGATCAAAACATCCGACCAGAGCCACTTGGAGGAGGAAGGATTGTTTGGGGTCAGTTTCAGGGCCCTGTCCATTGTCGGCCGGCTCCATCGCCCTGAGCCTGAGTGAGGTGGAGCATCAGGGCGGAGGCATGTGGGGAGAGCAGCTCAGCTCACAGAGGCCCCACAGGCTGGCCCCAGGACCCTGCCTCCGCCATGCCAGGCCTGCCTATGGCTACCACCCGGTCGTCCATCGAGTTATTAGTCCGTCAAACGGATCAACCCGCCCTGGGTACAGCTCCCATCATCAGACCACCTCGCTCTGGGCTCTGACACAGGAGTGCTTTTGAGGGACACCTTGCCACAACCCTCGCGCCCCACAGACCCCTTTGCCGCGGTGGCCCTGAGAAGTGCCGTGGGGAGGGTGGGGCTGCTGCGGGAGAGCTTGGGTGCATCTTGCTCCTCCACAATGCTGCCCGTCCACAGGCGTGGTCCACTCACCGTCCAAAAGTCGAGGGACCTTACCCACTTTCATCTTTTGAACTCTGATCACAGGTTGGGGGCAGACACTCTCTGCTGAGTACCTGCCCAGATGGATCTCCCAGCCGGGGGCACGTCTCGGGGCTGCAGGTCGGATTCCCCAGTGTCTCTCCTCTCGCAGCCCGTGGCCTCCCATGGCTCCACACGCCTGCTTCTGGGACTGCCAGGCTCTCGGATGCCACGCTCCTGCCTCCGGGGACTGCCAGGCTCTGGATGCCAGGCTCCTGCCTCCAAAATCTCGTCTGTACCCCCACCTTAAAGGCTCATCTGATTAGGTGAGACCCACCAAGGTCAGTTTCCCTCTCAACTGACTGGGCACCTTGAGGGCATCTGCTAAGCCCTTCTGCTCCCTATTACTACTGCTGTGTGCTGGATGTGTTGGGGTGGATGACTCTTCTGCTCTTCTGCAGAGAGCCATTTCCAGACCCTGGGGTACCATGGGCTCTGAAATGACTAGATAGAAATTCATTCTACCAGAGCAATAGAGCTCAGCACATGACCATCCAGAATAAGCCCACAGCCAAGCCCACTGGTGGCTGGTGTGTTCATGCTGAGGAGTCGATAACCCAGTGGACAGGACGTGCACAACTCCCTATCTGTGTGCATCTTGCTAGGTGCCAACCATACTGACACGGGCTGAAGCTGGGGAGCACCTTGGAGCACACAGCTGGGGGTGACCACGCAGAGGACAAGACAAAAGAGGCTGGCTCCTCAGATGACCTCTGAGCAGGGCACCATACCAGGCGGGAGGGCTTCTCCAATGTGATCAGTGAGGGAGAGTGAGACCACACGTGTTTAAGCCACAGTTATTCAACTCCCTCTGTCAATGTCTTAAACCTAAGCACAGTTGATGCACACGGCCGCTGACCTGAACCAGACTTTCCAGGGTCAAGCTATCCTTGCATTACTCTGATAAGCCCATTTCGGGCACGCTCCGCGGGATGAATTTCCATGTGTCACATTGCTGGATTTAATTTTTAGCTGTTTTATTTACGGCTTCAAAAAAATCTATGGCCAAGAATGAATCTAACCTGTGATCTCTGATCTAAACATCAAGGTGATTTTATCACCACTGCATGATTTGGGAACCTTTCCTTCTTTGTATTCTTTGAAACAGTTGGTTGGAGTTGGGATTTTATACTGGCTAAATATTTCAGAGACTGCAGGGGTCAGATGTGGGGCGTCCCCCAAGGGCTCCTGTGGGGATCAATTGGATGGGACTGTAGGCAGTGGGCTGTGGCTGGAGCAGGGTCCCGGGGGCGTGCCTTGGGGGTTGATATTCTGTCCTTGCTGAGCTCTCTCTCTGCTTCCTGGTGCCATGTCCTGAGCTGCTTTCCTTGCCCACGTCCTTCTGTCACCATGTTCTGCCTCATTTCAGGCCCTGACGGGTGGAGACGGCGTCTCTGGACTTAGGCCTCTGAAACTGTGAGGCCCCAAATCAACTTTTCTTCCTTTAAAACTTTTCTTGTCAGGCCTTTTGGTCACAGTGGCAAGAAAGCTGGCTACAACAGAGACCATCCTTAAAATGCTCCGAGTCTGAAGGGGTAGATCTGGAATTCAATATAAAAGTCAGAAAATTTCCCAGATATTCATTTCAGTCAATTCCTTTGAACAAAGTTATGGACTTTGTAGAAATTTCCTCAGCCTTCCGCCGACACCTTCTGTTCCAACGCGGGCTAGGACGCTGTCTGGGGTTAGTTGCCCACTCCTTGTCCCTCCAATCCGAGACAGGAGCTCTTCCGTGTGTCCCTTCTGAAGACCTGGGGCAGGTGCACACCCCGAGTCTGTTATGCTTCTCACAATAAGGTCAGGGTTATGGGGTTGGGGAAGTGTGCCCAGTGCATGGATCAGGGGTCTCAGACGTCACTCCATTGTACCGGGGGGTTGGCACCACCCTAGATGAGGGTGGTGTCGCCCCAGGACTTTCTGCCATAATGTTACTATTTTTCATTTACAATTAATAAATATTTGAGGGAGATACCTGCATGACCCCAGTTTCTCTTTAAACTTTTGCTCACTAACGACTGCGCTCACCTGAGGATCTTGCCTACAGCATTATCACCGTGGTGATTTGAAATTGCCCATCAATTGATGTTACATGTGCTAGTTGGAACGTTTCTGTACAGAAGAATAACATATTCTCCCATATTTATTTATTCATAATTTAAATTTGTGGGCTGCTTGCTACCCCTTTCCTCTGGGTTTTAGTCCAATATCCTCGTTATTTATTTTATGACTCAAATCGTTCCAGCTTTGGGCAGTGAGAGCCCTTTCTGATTGGTTCCTGGGTCCTCAGCCATTCTCTCCCCATTAAGGAGAAAAACCCTTTTTAGCCTCCTCACTTTCTAGCCTCACAAGATGTTCCAGGTCATTTCATATGTCCCCTGTCTGTCCTAGAATAAGCCACTTTTCCAAAAAAATTTTCCTTGACTACTGTGGTGTCCAGAGGCTGGGGACAGCAGTCACTATGGCTACGTGCTGGAGTCTTGGCCCTCAGAGTGAGTGTTGGGAGGTGGTGGGCCTCTAAGAGGTGGTCTATGGGAAGCCCTGGGGCCAGCCGTGCATGCCTCAAGGAAGGGTTGAGGTGCCGCTCACGACCCCTGGTTGGTCCTCAGGACAGGGTTGCTGCCAGGGCTTGAGCCTGGCTTTCCTCTCTGGCTTCTTGTTTGAAGATGTGATCCTTCCTCCTGCACACGCTCCACCAGCTCCACAAGGTCCCCCTCTGCACCATCACCTTGTCCTTGGGCCTCCTACACCGTGAGCTAAGTAACCTCTGTTCTCTGTACAGTCGGCCACCTTGGATGCGTTGCTCATTGTTTTCATGTTGGAGAAGCCTCACGTTCGTGAATGAATTCTGCTTCGTCAAGATGTGTAAGTTTTTATATTTGTTGAATTTGAATCGTTCGTATTTTCAGGACTTTTGCATCAATATTATAAAAGGATTCTGACTGGAGTTTCTCCCCCCTTGGAATGACGTTTCTGGTCAGATGCCAGGAAAATATTGCCTTCACAGAATGCGTCCCTCTATTTCCTCTGACACGTTGACTGTAAGGCACTTAAGTGTGGACCTCATGGGTTCATCCCATTGGAAGTTCATGGAGCTTCTTGAAACTGTAGGTTAATGTTTTTCATGAAATCCAGGCAGTTTGGGTCTCAGTTTACCCAGCTTCAAGGTCACCAGCTCTGCTGCCGGTTCAGATCTGTTCCTGTGCTCTCTATCTTGCTTTTCACTTCAGTTTTTATATTTTTCAACTCTGGATTTCCTATGTGATGTATTATGATTTTTGTTGACTTATTGGTATTCTCTCTTTGACAAAGTATCACTCTCATACTTCCTTTGTAGTTCTTTGAACATATGGTTAATAGTATAGTAAGTCCAGATCTGGACTTCTGCAGGGGCAATTTTTACTAACTTTTTTTTTAACCCTATGTATTTTTACACAAAATTTCTTTGCACATTTCATACTATATTTTTATTATTATTATTATTATTATTTTGGTGGTACTAGGAATTGGACTCAAGGTCGCTCTGCCATTGAGTTATATCTCTAGCTCTTATTTTTTTTTTTAATTTTAAGACAGAGTCTCACTAAGTTGCTAGGCTGGCCTCATAGTTGCAATCCTCCTGCCTCAGCCTCCCGTCCCTGGGATTCCATGCCTGCATCACCACACCTGGCTCATATACATTTTTTAAAGTAGACATTTTAAGTAATATAATGCTGCTGTTAACTTTGGAACTTAGAGTCCCCTCGCCCACTCGGAGTTCTTGTTGTTGTTATATGTTCTTTGCTGCCCTTTGTTTATTTAGTGGATTTATTAACTCTTTCTATGACATCTGTATTCCTTATGGAGCGTGGCCACTGAAGTCTCAGTTTTGCCTAGTGGTAGCTGATGTTTAGAAAGAGATTTTCTGACCCTGAAGGAGACTTCCATCTGCCAGCTGCCCGGTCACAGCTCTGCCTTGGCCTCGAGTCTCAGGGCTCTGTGGGGACTTGCCCTGCCGTGGTTGTTAGGTCTGTTTTTCACACTTATCATGATGGACGGGCTGTTGGTTTTCAAGGCCACTAGGCCAATGAGAGGAGGGGGAGGGCAGGTAAAAATGCCACAAAGCTCTCTGTCACCCAAATCCAAACTTTTCCGTTTTTAACGATTTCTCTTCAGATTGTTGGAGCCTCGTGGGAACTACCGGGTTCTAGAAGACTCTTGGGAACTACCGGGTTCTAGAAGACTTGACCTTGACGATTTCTTTCCAGTGTCCTTGCTTTTCTAGAAAAGTGGAATCCGGGCGATCCTTACTTCATTATTGTGGAAATGCTTTTAAAAGGAGAAACTTTTAAAACTGTTTTAAAAAAGAACTTTTTAAAGTTCTTAAAACTTAAAAAAAAAACTTTTTAAGAAAAGAGAAACTTTTAAAAAATCTCCTTCTGCCTAGTCAACTTTGTGTTAATAAAAGCAAACTACTTGAGACAGCAATGCAATAAAAAGAAGTGGTTTGTTTCGGTCTCAGTTTTGGAGGCTCCAGTGCAAGTTGGGGCCGCCCCACTGGCTTGGGACATGGTAATGCCCCAGACGCAATGGCAGGAGCACATGTTAGGGCAAGTGGGCACATGTCAGCTCAGGGACACGGAGAGACTGAGAGCCCAGGTCCCACAGTCCCTTTTGAGGGCAGGCCCCCAGAGGCCTAAGGACCTCCCACTAGGGAGGTGTCCAAAGGTCCACAGCACCCCCAAGACCACCACCCTGGGGACCAGCCCTCTACACATGGACCTTGGGGGAACACCAGATCCACCCAGACTGCAGCCCCACCTCCGTGTAGAGCCCAACAGGGAACACCCCTGCCCCCGAGCAGCTGGTCTGTGAATACACTTGCTTCTTGCTGAAGTCCTAGCAGGGACCTGGTTTATGCAGAAGTCTCAGCTTTGACGCTCACCCTCTGGGGTCACAGGGCCTCAGTCCCTGTCCGGGGAGCCCATTCCAGGCCTGGTGTTGAGGCAGGCATCTGGGGCCAGCCCCCCAGCAGCTTTGCCTCCCCACAATGACTACTCTGGATTGTGGACATTTCCGTTCCTCTCCGCAGGCTCAGTTCTCCCTTTAAAGGATACGCCCCATTTCACCAGCTTCGGAGCTTGGCTTCTCTACACAGGAGTGCTCTTAGGCTGCACAGATCAGAGGGTTCCTGGTTCTCTGTCGGCCCGAAACCTGTGGCCTCCACCAAGATGCACACAGAGGAGCAGGATCCGTCCAGCGAGGCCAGGTTCCCTGTGGGGGCTTCTGTCTGTGTGCACCGTGGGAGAGCCTGACCAGGTCCAGGGGGCTCCAGGCACCCCTCAGCTATTGAACCATGTGGGTGGGGTGTTGGGGCTGCTGCTGACACCCAGAGCCAAGGGAGCGAGGTGTCCCAGAGCCTCGGCCCCCCTGGACAGGGGCCTGCCTCTCCCGGAGCAGCGTCCAGAACCCAAGTTAGCGTTTCAGGCCGTGAGTAGCAGAGGGACCCCCGCCCCCCCGCATGCAGAGAGCTAGGTTCATAGATCAGACCCAAGGCCCGATGGGTAGAGTGCTGCCTGGGGCAGCAGGCCAGGAGAATCTTCTAGAAAGAGGGGTACCCTGGGAGGGGACAGGGACGCTGAGGACCCCAGGAGCAGGGCTGGTTCTCTGAGAATTCTCTGAGAAACTTCTGAGTTGGGAGTAAGCATGGGGTAGAAGGGCAGTGCCCAGGACTCCGGGTGTGATATGAAAGGAGTGTGTCCTTCTCATGGGCTCAGCATCCAGCGGTAGACCAGGAGCAGAGCGGTGGCAGCGCCCTCCAGAGGAGGGAATTTCTTAGAGAGCGGGGATTCCCAGCCATGGGGACGTAAGTGCCACCTGTCCCTCACCCGGCGCTGAGCCCGCTCTCCCCGAGTCACACAATTCCACTTCTCCTTCTACTTCCGACTGCGCAGCCGTTGTCTCAGCTGCAGGCTCGGCAGCGGGGACTGAGAAGAAGCTCCAGGCGCTGGGTGACGGTGACCCCGTTGGCACGACGTCTAATTGCTGGGAAGCTTGGTGAGGGCTGCAGCGCTGGGACCACGTTCCCTGCCCTCCTGGTCACTGCTGCCATCAGCGTGCGTGCTGGGCACGGCCCCTGGGCAGGCACGGCCCTAAGTGCTTCATGGCACCCAGCCGTCCACTGCCTTCAGACCGGCCAGCTCCTGGGGTCCCACCATTCCCTCTCCTTTACAAAATATGGATCTCAGAGAGGTTGGGCAGTGGCTGCGCAGGGTCCCAGAGCTACCAAGGTGACGATGTGGGAGTGCACACGGGGCTTTGCTGCTCTAGAGCCCGAGTGGCTCGTTTTAACCGTTTGTCCCAACAGACCTTTGTGGGGGGACATTCAGCTCAGGGTGTGGGTGCAGGTCATGTGTCCAGGAGGAGACCAAGAGGCAGACCCGGGGAGGAGGCGAGCAGCGGAGGGAGGGACGCCACACCATCGTGACCCATGTCGGCCGAGGCGGCCCGTCTCTGTACCACCCAGGACTCTGGCAGCCGGACAGCACAAGCTATGGGTGACTCTGGGTGATTCTGGTTGCGCAGTGAGAGGCCCAGCCCTACCAGGGCAAGGAGAGTCAGGGACTGCATTGGAAAGGTGGCCAGCTGTCCAGTGCAGTCTGGGCCCGTGGCCCTCTGTGGGGACATCTTGTCCTCCCATGCAGGGTCTGCTGGGCGAGGGCCGAGAGGCTGCTTTCCCCCCACCCCACTGTCTCCGGGAGCTCTTTCTGGCCTTGTCCCCACTCGTATTCAGCAGGCGTCCCTGGACCTGAGGAGTGGGCCCGGTCAGTGTTGCTGCAGAGGCCCTTCCTGGGCAGCACACAGAGGCTGCCTGGGCCTGCGTTTCCTTCTTAGTGGCAGAGAATCAGCACCCAGCAACGGGACTGGGTGCCGCCCTGACTCCCTCCTGGCAGCCCATGTGCCCCCGCAGGGCACACACTCGCCATTTCCGACTCACTAGCTTCATCTGCTCGCAGCTGGGACGGACCACGCCAGCGGGATGCTCTGCAGACGTAAGGCTGGTCAGGGGCCCGCGGTCTCATCAAGCCAAAGAGCAGAGAGTCGCATGTGCCACCGTCCACCCCACCTGCTGAGAGCTGCTCTGAGCCTCACCTTCCGATGGACGTGGAGGTAAACTCACTCCTGAGGGCTGACCACAGAACGTGCAGCAAGGATGCTGGAAACTGAGGGAGCTGCCACCCAGGCCGCCCTGCCCACACCTGCCAGTCCGAGGACACCCTGCAGGGTGCGGAGAGCAGAGCCCTGGGGAGGAATGAAGGGGCAGGAGGCTGTCTACAGCCTGCGCGAGCTCGGGTCACGCTTCACCAAGGGAACAGAGAACGTGGGGTACAGCGGAGTCACCGCGTGAAAGGGGGCTAAGGGAGGGTCTGACCCAGAGAGCCCACCGCGGGATGCCGTGCCAGCCGTCCGCACGCAGCGTTGACAAGGAGCTCTGGTCTCCACCGAGGAAGGCTATGTGTCCTAGGAGGTGGAGCTGACCACCCAAATCAGTTCCACCCATGGAAGACCCTGCGGGGCCGTCACATGACCAAGGCTCTCCTGGCCCCTGGGGGGTCGGGTGTCCACCAGGAGATTCCTCATGGGGACGTGCTGCTGCCCCTTCAGCTCGGCCTCACTATATGGCCACAGTGAGGAGCTGCCAGAAGCTCATAAACCCCGGTCCTGCCCCAGGCGGGACCCAGGCCAAGGAGTGGTGACTACTTGATGAAGTAGCAGGCCATCTGCCAGCACGGGAGGGGCCCGGGGCCTCTCTGGGGGAGGCTCCTGTCCCCTGCAGGCCCCCCTCGGCACCCAGGCTATGCCACCATGCCTGGAATGAGGACCCCCCCCAGGGCTGCACAAACAGGCAGCAGGAGGAAGGGTCCGAGAACAAGGGGACCTGGGCCCACAGTGGGGGGTGGCATCAAGACCTGGGCACTGAGCTAGGCTCCTCAACTGGGACATCTCTAATAATCTAGACTGGTCAGGACACACCCAGGTCAGAGAGGTGGAGCTTGAGAAGGGCAGGCCACCAGGGCTGGACACCCTCCCTGCCCCAGGGCCTTGGCTAGGGCGCGCTGGACGTGCAGCTCCCGGCCTGCCGTGGCACCCTGTCCTGTCCCTCGGGTCTCTGCTCGGGGGGAACCTGGTGATAAGACATGTCACTCTGATATGTGAGTGACTTCACCGTCCGCTCTCGGGAGGATCAGGGCCATGTGAAGGTTGGCGTTCCCAGCGGCTGGTTTCCAGCGGCCCCTCCCTGGGTCTGGACGCTCAGGGCGGAGGGCATGAGAGAGGGAGGCCTGTTTCCATCTTTGGGGTGAATTCCCTTCTGGAAAGTCCAGGCCTATCTTTGGCTCAGACACAGGGAAGGCAATGGAACCCCAGCTCCAGCCGGACCATCGGTGACCACACGTCCCCATGGAGTTCCTCTTCCTGGAGTGTATCCTTCAGCCCAGGGTGGAGGGGCGTCTGTCCAGCGTCTCTGTCCTTCAACACCCATGTTTGGAAAGCACCAACTGCGCGGCCCCATCAACTGACGACACGGGGCCACGGTGTTGCAGGGGGGGCCAGGCCCACGAGGGGCAGGTGGGGAGCACGCACAGGCGCCGAGGCCCAGCTGGACTGATTTTCAGACCTACGAGGACGACTGTGCACTGGTGCGCTCTGTGGTGTCTGGCAAGCCAGGACGCTCCCCTGGTCCTCCTCAGCTGCCCTCCTGGTCCCCACATAGGTAGGCAGGCCACAGGCGCTGTGACCAATAGAGTGTGAGCAGGAGGGACAGGTGCCACTGCCACCAGGGCACCACCCTCCATGTCCCCTCTAGGGGGACCAGACGGGCCCAAGGGTGTGATGACCGTCTCCCCAGGGCTCTGAGTGGCATCTCAACCATGTGCCGACGCGGCCTGAGGAGATGGGCCTGGGGCCACCAGTGTCCACACCCGGGGGCCCCAGGAGCTGGACCAGCTTCTGGACAGCTGTTCCTGGCAGAATCCCCCCAAAATAAAGCCATTAACTGCTCTCAGCGTAGTGGGGCGTTTTCCCTCCCAGAGAGGCCACAGGGCAGCTGCCTGCCGAAGCCGGGCTCCAGGGCCTCCCCGGGGCAGCTGGCAAGGAGACCCTCCCCATCAGCTGGAGCATCTGTGTCTGCGGACAGGCGGAGGCGGGTGGCGGCCTGCAGCTCAGGCAGGCCTGGGAGTGTCCTGGAACCTGACAACACGGGTGTTTGCTTCCGAGGCTTCATGACCACGTCCCATCTGGGGGGCTGTCCCCCCATAGTCTGGAGGCCAGAAGCCCCGAATCAAGGTGTCAGCAGGACGGTGCCCCCTTGGGGGCTCTGGGTGGGATTGCGCCGGCCTCTGCAGCGTCCGGTGGCAGCTGGCAATCGGGAGGCCCCTTCCTTCACAGGCTTGTTGCCCCTTCTCTGCTCCCTTCTCATGGCCTCTTCCCCCGGGTCCTTTCTGAGGACCCCAACCCTGAGGCTCAGGGCCCGTCCAACCTGCTGTGACCTCATCTCCGTTGACCTAATTTTATCAGCAAAGATCCTCTTTCCCAAGAAAGTCACCCCCTGGTTCCTGGGGGGCGTGAACTTGGGGGCCCTGTTCAACCCAGTAGGTGCAGACTGGCAGAGCCCCGGGGGCTGAGCGTGGACCCAGCCCAGCCCCATCTGGGCAGCCAGGCAGGAAGGGGACAAGCCAACCAGGCCCCCCTCACTGATGGCTCAGCCTCGCGGGGCATCTGGTGGCCCTCCGGCCAGGAGGAGGGGCAGAACATGCACAGCGTGTCCTGGGCACAGCCGAGGGCCTGCTGTGACCTCTTCTGCATCCAGCGCTCCCACCCAGAACCCTAAGGGGCCTCGGGAGCCCCCTCCAGGAGAGCGTGGGGCAGCAGCTCCGCTCCTCCAGGCCCAGGGCTTGCTAGGCAGCAGCCTCGCATGGACAAGTCTTCCCACCTGGAGCTGAACCTCCACGGAGATGATAAATCTCCCCGTGTCTAGCTCTTGGAAAGGATGCTGCCATTTATAACCCGAGGAGCGGCTGCTGGCTGCCAGGGCGCACGTGGTAAGAGGGTTAGCTCTCATACCTCACCCCGAACACAAAGCCTTTTCTCTCTCCAGCTGGAAACGAGTACAGCCCATGAATGCAAAGAGCTCTTTCAACATTAGATTTTAAATTATTTGAATTAAATCTGGAATCCTTCCGGGCCCTGAGCTCTCTCGGTTATTTATCATTGGCTAAGTGTGGAAGTCTGTTCAGCATCTCCAGGGACTGCCCTGACTTCGGAGCCGCATCTGAAATGCTATAAACTATTTAAAACCAAAAGCCGGGCTGTGTCCGGTTGGAGGGAGCGCATTAGCACGCGGCTTGGGGGAGGCTCTGTGGGGAGGCCGCTGGCCCATCTGTACACTCCCTGGCTCGGTAGGGCTTTCCTCTGGGTAATCACTGTAATACACTTGAAAATAACCCTTTTCCCCACTGAGGCAGGCTGGCTCCCCCCTTATTTAGCAAACATTGATTTTCCCCACTCCAGTGTCCTATCTCACTGTGAAATTAACAAGGGCTCATGTCCCCCCTGCTCCCCCCTGCCCCGGGCCCCATGGCAGTTCCTCCTGGGCGCCAGCAGGGGGGCGGGAAGCGCTCTTTTTTGAGGGCCACGCAGACTCTCCCAGGGGACTGACCTGGGGTCTGGGGCTCAGCCTTCCCCCGACCCACCACCCCAGCTCAGGAGGGGTCGACTGGCCTGGGGACTGAGAGGCAGGGGAGGCCAAGGCTTTGCTCCCAAGATGCGGAGGAGAGGAACAACCCCTAGTTGGTTTGGGACATCTCAGGGCAGGACATAGCGTCTCACAGGACTAAGAACTACCTGGGCAGCTGTCCTGGTTTAAAGAGCAGGGCCACAGGAGGGCCCTGTCCTGACCCTCAGGAACCAGAGGCAGCTGAGCCCAGCCAGGGTGCACCTGCCACTGACCTGGGCTCAGGGCCCAGACTCCTCAAAGACCTGTGCCCGTGCCTCTTAGACTGCAGGGTGCCCTGACACTGGCATGCGGGCTGTTCCTGCGGACAGCAGAGGGAGCTAGAGCCCAGAGGGGCTCTGGTTGGGTTGGGGTGGTGGGGAGTGACCCTCTGCCTCGATCCTGATGCTCCACTGCGGGGGGCCTGGTGGTCCCTCCTTCCTATGTGTCCCCTCCCCACTTCTGGCAAATGAAAAACTGCACAAGAAATGGAGGGTCCCTTTCCATCAGGTGACCAAGCACCATGCCGCTGTTAGATGGCTGTCGTCAAGATAAGCCAGGGGGCTGGGGCTGGAGCACTTGCCTTTCCTGTGGGAGGCACTGGGTGTGATCCTCGGCACCACGTAGAAATAAGTAGATATCGTATCCACCTACGACTGAAAAATATATTGAGAGAGAGAGAGAGAGAGAGAGAGAGAGAAGCCAACACACCGTGAGGCCCTTGGAGAGGGACCGTGAGTTTGAAGGTTGAGTTCGCCCCTCCTCCTGTGGAGCCTTCAGAGACCCCCAGCTTCTGCCTGCAGCTTGACCCCAGCCTGGAGAGACCTGAGCCAGGGCACCCGTGTGAGCTGTGCCCGATGCCAGATCTCAGCAGCCACCAGACAGCAGATGTGGTTTTCAGCTGCTTGCTTTGGGGGCAACTCTGCAGCAGCGGAGAGCGCCTCCCGGATTCTGCTAGAGAGCAAGGGTTCTCTGGGGGTTCTGCTGGGCTCTGCCTTCTTCGGGACGCCACGCTGGGGCCAGGACCTCAAGGCTGAGCTCAAGGCTGGAGCCCGTTGCCTCTACACACCTCTGCAGCTGCCCGTTGGGGGACTGTGTCCAGTGTTGAGACCCTCGCCCCAGGGCCTGTGCATGCGGCCTTATTTGGAAACAGGGTCTCTGCAGATGGGTGAGCCAGGATGGGGTCACCAGGTGTGTCCTACTCCTGAACACTGGTGTCCTGTGCAGAGTCACACAGACATGAACACGGAGAACAAGCCAAGAAGGTGCTGGGCGCTGGGAGAGGGGCTGAACAGACCCCCCCTGGGGCCTCGGGGGGCGCCTGCCTGCCCACACCTGGCCTTCGGACCTCTGGCCTCCAGACGGGGAGGATGACTCCCACGTGGAACTTACTGCTCATGGTGTTTGTCGCAGTGGCCCGAGCTGACCACGGCCACGCCAGGCCTCCCCTCCCTGCCGCGGTGCTTCCCGCAGAGGTTTCCTGGCAACCAGAAAGGAAGGAGGCCCTGGGCAGCTGGCTGGGGCCTCCAAGGGCGGGGTGCCAGGCGCCTCTGCCCTTGCCTTCAGGGTCAGGGATGTCGGACAGCTCAGCGGTGACCCCTGAGTGTAGGGTCAGACACACCGGCCACTGCCTAGCACTCAGGCTCCGAGCCACCACCTGGCCTGGCCCCTGGTGCCTTGGGCAGGGAGCTGCACTCTGGTCCCTGCCGTGGGTGTGGAGAGAGGCCAGCTCCTTGGACTGCATCCTGTGTCCCCTGTAAGTTCCTTGGTTAAGGCCCTGACCCTCCGTGTGACGGTGTTTGGAGGTGGGCCTGGGGGAGGGGGTTAGGTCAGGTAGGTCATGAGGGTGCTGCCCACCATGGGGTGGACCCTCGTGTCCTCACGGAGGAGCAGACTGGAGTGTTCTCTCTGTCTCTCTGCCAGGTGAGGACACAGCAGGAAGGTGGCCCTCCCCAGGACCTGGCTGTGCTGGCACTCTGATCACAGATGTCCAGCCTCTAACCTGTGGTCCACCCTACCTGTGGCATATTGGTATGGCAGCCTGAGCTGGCTGAGACCACCCCATGCCCTGGTGGCAGCAGCTGGGTCCCTGGACCAGCCAGTGGACTGCCCCCTGCCCCGGGTGTGCTGTGGCTGCTGCTGTTGGGCCGTGAGCTTGTGCCAGGGGTCTGCCCACCTGGTGTCTGACACCTCCCCAACGCCCCCAGAGAGATGACCCGGGGCTGCCTCCCAACCCGCCAGGCGGTCAGGTGGGCCCAAGTCGAGGCACAGAGCCCTGAACACTGCTGCTGCCAGCCCCTATCTTGCTGGCATCTGGAATCTGAGACCCCAAACCTCAGTGTCACAGTTCCAGTCACACCTGTTCCAGGCAGGGTCTACCCTTCACCTAGCACATGCCCAGGTGGGGTCCTGCCTGTCCAGAGAGGCTGGAGCCTCCACTCCTGCCCAACTTGGCGCATTTCCTCCCAAGTGCTGGTTCACGACCCCACAAGCCGGCAGCGAGGGTGATAGACCGGATCTCACCCTGTGTGGGAATCCACAGGAGATGCCAAGGGGGTGGGGCAGCTGGGGGCCGGGGTACAGGGTGCTGGCTGTGAAGCAGCCTCTATCCTGCTGACACCATAGCAGGTGCTCCTGAGCCCAGGCCACACCTGCAGGTGACTAAGTGCCCTTGGGTCCTGTCCTTGCCTGTGTGGTAGAGACCCCGGCCCTCCAAGCCCCTTGAGCCCCTAGAGAAAATGCAGTGGTACACAGAGGACAGGGCAGCAGGAGTGTGCGTCACCACAGGACACCTCTTTAGGGGCTCGGTGGCCCTGTCCTCCTTCCAGGGAAGTAAGGGCCAGGAGGGTTCTGGGCACACAGAAGCAGGGCACTCAACAAAGGAACAGACGGTGCAGCTGGCCTCAGACCGCCTCTCTCCAAAAGAGGCCTGCTTCCCCTTGCCCTCCCTGGGTCCTCCGCAGAGCCACGGGGACCATGGACCGCCTCCCCAGGGCCCTGGCTCCCCACTAGGTCGACCTGTGCCAAGCCCTTCCCCTGGTCCTGGAGGCCGGCTTGCTGGCTGCAGGGGCCAGGCCCCACCCAGGCCCATGTTGTGAGCCAGCCTTGGGGCTGCAGACCTGTGCCACATTAGTGAGAAGGAGCATCAGAGCAAGGGGTCTCTGGGGTGCTGGGCTGGCAGATGTGATGGCCCCACAGACCCTGCTGGAGCTGGAAGGTTCCCAGGGCAGGAGACGGAGGGAGGCAAGAGGGGACAATCTCTTCAGCCGTGAAGGGAGGAGGAAGGAGGAAGGAAAGGAAGGAAAGAAAAGCAAGAGAATGCAAAAACTGATAGATGAATACAGCTGAGTGGGTGGATGGTGGGTGGATGGTGGGTGGGTAGATGGTGGGTGGATGGTAGATGGATGGATGTTGGATGGATGATAGGTAGATGGACAGATGGATAGGATGGATGAATATATGACTGGATGGATGGATGGATAGATGGATAGATGGGTGGATGATGTGTGGGTGATGGGTGGATGATGGGTGGATGGGCAGATGGATATATGGATGGATGGATATATGCCTGGGTGGATGTATCGATAGATGAGTGGATAAATGGATGGATAGATGGGTGAATGGATGTTTATATGGCTGGGTGAATGGATGGATAGATGGGTGGCTGGATGGATAGATGGGTGGGTGGGTGGATGGATAGATGGGTGGGTGGATAGGTGGGTGACTGGATGAATGAATGGATGGATAGATTGGTGGATGGGTGGATAGATAGAAGACCAAATAGATGAATGGGTGACTGGATGGATGGATGGATGGATAGATGGGTGGGTGGATAGATGAGTGGATAGATGGATGAGTTGAAGAGTGAATGAATGGATGATAGAAAGATGAATTTGAATGAGTAGATGAATGAATGGGTGATCAGGTGAGTGAATGGGTAGATAGATGGGCGGGCAGGTAGATGAAAAGATGGGTGAGTAGGTGAGTGGATAGGTGGGTGGATGGGCATATGGGTGTGGGGATACAAATTCCATTTCAGAGATTCAAGGGCTAACTGCTAAGGAACCTGTTCCAGAGCTTGGGTTCCTGGGGTGTGCGTGTGTGTGTGTGACTGAGGCAGAGAGGTACAAGAGCTGCTACCATCCTAGGGATGTCCTTCAAGTACTTACATCCCCATGATCCCCCTTCAGCCTTACACCCCATTCTCTCTCTTGCAAGGACAGTGCACATCCGCCATCTGAGTGGTCTCCGTTCCTGCAGGCTGCTGACACCTGGGCCAGTCCTCAGCAAGAGGATCCAGCTGCTGAGTGTTGGCCGGCACTAATGAGCCCAGTCTGATGGCCACTAATTGAGGCTTTGGATACCAGTGACAGAATTAGTGATGAAGGGACAGACAGGCCTGGCCCAGGACTTGGGGGCCCCAGCACTCCAAGCCAGGCCAGTGTCCAGCTGACGCAGAGGTACCCATTCCCAAGTCTGGATGCCTGGCGACTTCTCTAGGGGCCCGCTTCCCTGTGTGCCTCAGGAGAGAGCTTCTTCTGGCTCCGCACTGGTGTAGAGGCTGGCTGGCAAGGAAGGCCCCCCAGAAGGGGCGGAGTGTGCCCTTCCTGCTGGACGGAGTGGCCGCTGTTCACCTGTGAACTCGTTGACATGATCTATGAGGCCTGGGGGCGGGGCAGGCAGAGGAGAGGAGCCTGGCTTGACGGCATGCCTCCTGTGACTTCTCCCTGGGGCCATGGTCTGCCCAGCTGCAGGTGTTTCTGTGGGACTGAGCTGCGCTCCCTTGAAGTGACAGGGAGGGTCTTAGCTTCTCTGAGAGGCACGTGGCCCTCTGGGCAGTCGGAGGGCCAGGAGTTCCTGAGATGGAGCTCCCGATCTCACAGGGAGGACCTGGCAGAGGGCTGAGGGGGCTCCCGGCACCTGAGGACCGTGGTGGGCTTTCCTCCAGGAAAGGGAGCTGGAAACTGGCACACGTCACCGGGCGTGGCTTATAGGCCACTCGATTTCCCCGATGTCCGTGTCACATCTACCCCAGGAAACGTCCCTGCTTCTTTGGCCTCTGATGGGCCGTGGACAGTCTGAAGGCCCAGTCGGACGCTTGGCATCAGGGCAGGCTCTGGGCTCGGCCTTGCTCCGCAGGCTCTGGGCTCCACGGCAAACCCAGAAATGCCACTCAGGAGCCAGCCTCATCCCGTTGTCCCAGCTTGGTGCCTTAGGAAGGTCACAACTGGTGGCTCACTGCTTCCCCAAGTAGAGGAAAGAAGTGGTGGCTGCCCCTGGGCCCCCTCTGCCAGCACTCGATGTCCCGGTGGCCACCTCAGGTGGTCAGGACAGAGGTGGGTAGAGCAGGACAAAGGCCAGCTCCTCTCCTGGCTCAACGAGAAGACCCGAGAAAAAGGAGCAGAGCGCTCAGGCAGGTTCACTCAGGCCACAGGCCACTGTGCTGACGGTGGCCTTGTGTTTCCCAAGTCAATTCCAGGGAGGGGCTTCCTGAAAGCAGGGTCAGCAGGGGTCAGGAAGGAGCCAAGAACAGCCGGCAACGGGCGGAGATGCCCCAACCTAACAGGGCTGGGCCGAGAGCCAGGCCTAGGGCAGTCTGGGGAGACCTGCACCTGAGTAAGGTGCTGCTGGCCCTGGGACACTGTTAGGGGGTTGTCACAGCAACGGGTACCTCACGGGGAAAAAGTCCAGGCTTTGGGGTACCTCATGGGGAAAAGGGCGGTCCAGGCTTTGAAACCTAAGCTCTCTCCCTGTCACTGCCACAGATGCCCAAAGCTCCAGCAGGCCCAGGGCCATAGGGCCACGCCATGTGCCCGCCCTGCCCCAAGTGCCCTCTGCACCCGGCATGGGCTATCACTGCCCACTGTGGACCACGTTAGGGTTGAAGCTAGAGACCTCAGTGGCATCTCTCCTGACTCAGCCTGGAGCACTGGACAGCCAGGGAGAAGTCTGGCGATGCCCGAGAGTGGTGCCCATGTACCCCTGGTGACGGGAGCCGGCTGGAACCCCACTGCCCAGCAGAACGCTCCACTCCTCTCCCCACGGGCAGCCTGCTAGGGACACACACTCCCCAAAATGCTGGACGCCCATCAGGGAGTGGATGCTGCACATGGGCTGAGCAGAGCCAGGGTTGCCACGGCAATGGGGCTCGCCAAGGCCACGGCCCCTCTGCCAGGCACAGAGCAGAGAGGCCCAAGCTGGGCAGGGAATGCTGTCCTGAAGAGGCCCACCGCCCCCAGGTCAGCGTGGTGTCTATCCAGAGCCCCGTCCAAACACAGTGGGGCGTGCTGACTGGGGTGGCCCCTGCCCTCAGCAAAACTCTTGTCTGAAGGTTCCAGGGGCTGGCAGGTGGACCACACTGGCCAGTCCCACACCTGTCAGGACTCCGGGCCTTTTGTGGACGATGGGGATGGGCTTACTCTGGCCACCCATCTTCCAGGACTATCACTCTCTGCCTCTGGTCTCCCTCGTAGCATTGCAGGTGGGGACACCCCAGGGCACTCCTGCAGGGCTGCTCTTGTGACCAGGGCTGACCCAGAGGCTAGACAGATGTTTGGGAGCAACTTGGCCTCATAGCCCAGTGGTTTGTGAAAAAGCTCCAATAATGCCAAGTATTATGAATTTTCCAGGGTTTGGAGGTGCCCACAAAGCTACATGTCAAAGCCACACATCTTTAGCATACATCCACATGGCCAGTCCCTAGCACACGTCCACAGCACCTCTATACGACACATGACGCTAGGCGTCTACACCACACGTCTACACCACGTCTCTGGCATTTGCCTTCTTAATGTCTGCTAGTGGTGCAGAGGGGTCAGCAGATCCCAGAGAGACCTGCAGCTCTGGGAGCCCAGGGGCTGGAGGGACATGGAGGAACTCTCCAATGGGGAAGGAGCTGGCCTAGAGGGGGACTGTGGACACAGCAGGAGGGGAAATGCCAGAGTAGCCTGTTTTCCCCGAGGCCACTCCACCCAGGGAGCAAGGACAGCTGGCCCTGGTCCTTCTCTCCCACTTCCTTCCCAGGAACACCATGCCAGGGCCCAGGGCCCAGTGCCCAGGGTGTGCTGTGGGCCCTCCAAGAGGCCAGAGTCAGTGCCCTCAGCCTGGCCCCAGAGCCACCTTCCTGCCTTGCTCTCTGGCCTCATCCCTGAGTGCCTGGCCTTCCCTGGACATTCCCTTCAGTGGGCTTGGCCTGAGTGAGCCAAGGACCCTTGACACACAGCTGCCCCAGGGCCCCAGGTCTTCTAGGTCCATGGGGGTTCCCAGTGCTGTGTGCCACTGGACATTGCTCTCTGCTGCACCTTGGATTTGGCAGAGAGGAACCCAGGGCCCTGACCTAAGTCAGAGCAGCGACATGTGTACGTGGTCAGGTTCAGTAGGCTGGGAGGATTTGCTTGGTGTCTGTCCTGGGGGACAGAGAGCAAGAGCCAAAGGGAGGGAGGGAGGGGACTTCCCTGAAGGAGTCTGCACTTAAAAAGGATGTTCTTGGGCACAGTGGCCACATGCACAATCCCAGCCCCTCAGGAGGCTGAGGCAGGAGAATCACAAGTTTGAGACCAGTGTGGACAACTACCAAGACAGTCTCAGAGGGTAAAATAAAAAGATCCCGGGATGCAGCTCAGTGGAAGAATGCCCCTGGGTTCAGCCCCCAGTAACAAAGATAAAGGAAAGAAAAACAGGGAGGGAGGGGTGGATGGATGGATGGAGGGAGGGAGGGAGGTGTGGAGGGAGGGAGGAAGGGAAGGCAGGAGGAGAGGAGGAGCTGCAGGCTGCACACTGCTCAAGATGGGAGGAGGGAGCACCCACACTAGGCCTTTCGCTGGCTTGGAGGTGAGGCCTCAGCTGTGGGACCCGGCCCTGGCCCCCCTCCGCCCTCCTCCCTTGGTGTCTCCCTGCAGCAGGCCTGGGCCCAGAGCCCCGCCCCCGGCTGTGACGCTGCGTGGACAATGGTTGCCTTGGCTGATTGTTACCTAGGCACAGGTTCCTGGGAAGGCCCTGGAAGGCGGGGCCACTTGGTGGGAAAGTAGGCGCAGTGGAGGATGGAGGTCCCCCAGGCTCTGTGGGTGACCTGCTAGCCCTGCTGGGAGGTGCCCCCAGGAACAGTGGAATCCCACGGACTTCCTTCTGGAAAGCCTGCTGTGACTCAAAGAGGCCCCCAGGGTTCTGTCTTTATTTTGGTGACGCCCGGAAGAGAATGCTGCAGACATGTTTAACCCACACATATTAGAGTCTCCAGCTGTTATTTTCGACAATGGATCTGGGCTCTGCAAAGCAGGGCTGTCAGGGGAGATCGGGCCCCGCCACGTCATCAGCTCCATCGTGGGGCACCCCAAATTCAAGACGCCCAATCCAGGAGCCAATCAGAAGAAGTACTTTGTGGGGGAGGAAGCCGTGTACAAGCACGAGACCCTGCACCTGCGCTCTCCCATCGAGCGGGGCCTGATCACGGGCTGGGACGACATGGAGAAGCTCTGGAGGCACCTCTTTGAGTGGGAGCTGGGCGTGAAGCCCAGTGACCAGCCTGTGCTCATGACGGAGCCCTCCCTGAACCCCAGGGAGAATCGGGAGAAGATGGCCGAGGTGATGTTCGAGAGCTTCAGCGTGCCGGCCTTCTACCTGTCTGACCAGGCTGTGTTGGCGCTCTACGCCTCAGCCTGCGTCACGGGCCTCGTGGTGGACAGCGGGGATGGGGTCACCTGCACCGTGCCCATCTTTGAGGGCTACTCCCTGCCCCACGCGGTCACCAAGCTCTACGTAGCAGGCAGAGATGTCACGGAGCTCCTCACCCGGCTCCTCCTGGCCAGCGGGCGGACCTTCCCGTGTCTGCTCGACAAGGCCCTGGTGGACGACATCAAGGAGAAGCTGTGCTACGTGGCCCTGGAGCCTGAGAAGGAGCTCTGCCGGCGGCCAGAGGAGGTCCTGAGAGAGTACAAGCTGCCAGACGGGAATGTCATCTACATCGGGGACCAGCTGTACCAGGCACCTGAGGCCTTGTTCTCCCCCGAGCAACTGGGCACCCAGAACCCGGGGCTGGCGAAGATGGCATCCAGCAGCATCACCAAGTGTGACGGGGACATCCAGAAGACACTCTTTGGGGAGATCGTGCTGTCGGGAGGCACCACGCTCTTCCAGGGGCTGGACGACCGGCTTCTGCGGGAGCTGGAGCAGCTGGCCTCCAAAGGCACCCCATCAAGATCACGGCTCCCCCCGACCGCTGGTTCTCCACCTGGATCGGGGCCTCCATCGTCACTTCCCTGAGCAGCTTCAAGCAGATGTGGGTCACCTCCGCGGACTTCAAGGAGTTTGGGACATCCGTGGTCCAGAGAAGATGCTTCTGAAGGAAGGGCCTTGCGCCCGGGGCAGCGGTGGCTCTGGCAGAGCCCTCCTGGGAAGTGAGCTGACCTGCCGCTCGAGCAGGATGTCCAATAAACGACAGAATGTGGAGTGTTCGGCTGTGTGGAGTGTCTCGCTCCTTCTCAGCAGCAGCAGAGTCCCTTCTGACCTGGGCAGCGGGGCTGTCAAGGGGGTCTGTCCACATCCCCTCCCTGCCGCCCGAGAAAGCCCGGGGCTGGGGGTCGAGGCTAGACACACCTGCAGGTGGTCCTGAATTTCAGGCCAGAGCCTGATTCAGTGGTTTTGAACCAGGATCCTGGGGGTCGGGGGTCTGGGAGATGGGGCAGGGGGCAAGGGACAGGCGGGACACTGCCTACCTGAGCCCTCACCTGGGTGGGCCCTGTGTTATTGATGGCCTGTGGAGAGAGAGCCCTAAACTTACGGCATTTCTGCTCCCCGCTGTGCCATGTGCCAAGACCAGGCTGTGTCCCTTCTAGCTGTCTGGCCTTGTCACCCAGGGTGCTGTCACCCGCTCTGCGTGGTGATCATACCTTTTCAGTTTGTTTTTACTCTCAGGGATATTTGTAGCATCCTGGTTTGGGGCAAAGCTGGCGGCAACGGTTGAATAAGTTAGGCACCAGGGGAAATTTCCACGTGGACTTGGTGAAATTCTCCCAAGATGTTATTGAGAAGAGAAATGGAGAACTCAGAGGCGCTCTTAAAATATGTTCTATAT
The DNA here is from genome assembly GCF_048772815.1 of Callospermophilus lateralis. Classification (NCBI taxonomy): domain Eukaryota; kingdom Metazoa; phylum Chordata; class Mammalia; order Rodentia; family Sciuridae; genus Callospermophilus; species Callospermophilus lateralis. The sequence continues at coordinate 142,352,643 of NC_135311.1, read as the reverse complement.
TCTCCTCTTTTCTTTGGTTTTTAATGAAAGTCACTCTCCCAGGCTCATGTGGACGGAGCACATTGGTAAGTGCCGGTTTAGAGAGAGGAGTGTCTTCTACGGAGACAGAAGGAGGAGACAGAAGGGAGAGCGCATACCATGGTGGTGCACCAGGCTGGCGGGAGGCAGGGGTGTCCTGGGAGCAGGAAGAAGCAGAGCGAAGGGAAAACGAAGGGGGACCTTGTTCAAGAAACGCAGCAAGAATGGAAAACCCACTTTGTCTACAAGGGGAGTTTGTCCGTGTGGAATGTCCAGGTTTGTACATCATCTCCCTGTCAACCTATGTTGTATTTGAGCGGAGCCTTTGGTGGATTGGAAGGCCGAACAAAGTTGGGTGATTTTTTTTTTTAAATCCAGTCTTGATCTCTGCCTTTTACCTGTGTTATTTAGACAGCCTACAGTCAACTGAAATGTCCCAGACGTCCCCTTCCCTGTTAGGGCTTGGCTTGTCCCCTGTCTCATTCCTGCTTCTCTCACTTTGCTGGGGGTCGGGAGCATTTCTCATTAGTCCATGCTGATCCACGGGCTGGGGTTTCTACTGTTTTTCTTGGTGTGGTTTTGGGGGAGTGCCCTAGGTGTCTCCGTATGCCTACCTGTATGTGTGAACATACGGGCTCACCGTCTGCAGGTAGTGGCATTTTATCACTTGGAGGAATGTGTAAACTCCCACCTCTGCTTAGGATGCTTTGGCCTCCCCACTTTTAAATACCATCATCTCGTCTTCTGTGTACACTGGGCACAGCCTCAGAGGTGTTAGAATTTTTTTCTCAATCACTAAATGCGATTAAAGAAGCTCATGAGAGGAGTCTACAGTGTTTCCCTCTATCTAACCCACCTGGTGCTCTCCTTTCCTCTCTGAAGTCCCAAGCCACCTTCTGCGGTTATCTCCTCCGTGTTCAGAGAACTTCCTTGGCTAGCAGCAAATCCTGGGTTCCCCTTGTCTCTGCCCTGGGAGGGCACCTTGGCTAAGACTGACTTTGCCATCCACACTTTCCTTTAGCGCTTGACAAACCGCAGTGCCAGAGGAACTGTCCTGCTGGCCTGTGAGATTCCAGATAAAACCCTCTCACTCAATGGGTGTCCCCTGTAGGGAATAGGTCATTTTTCTCTCTGTTTTCTAGTTTTTCACATCTTTAGATTTCAGAGGTTTAAATATGATGGGGGTTTCTTTGAGGTTATTCTTCTACCATCTTCTACCTCACCAGGGCTGGGTGGGGCTGGAGGCTCGGCTCCCACTGGACCCACTGACCCAGGTGCCGCTGAAGGACAGCTGACCAGCCCTGGCCCCGCCACCCTGTTCAGTCTCATCCCGTGGGTGGGGTGGGTTTCTGGTGGATGTTTGTTCCACTTTCCATGGAGCGACATGGCTTTCCCTTGGCCCTCAGGTTGAGCGGGGAGGGTGGGCAGAAAGGGGGTCTTCATTCTTAGCTCACACTTGGTGGGAATGGCTTTTCTTGGCACTTTGCTGGTCTGCAGCTGTGGGAGATCTTGGGGGAGAGGCTTCTGAGCACTGTATAAAAACTGCAAGGAAACCAGGGACTCCAGGGCTCCGGGTCCCCAGGCAGCTCCCGCCGTCCTGCACCTTTCAGTCTTCCTCTGTTGCGTTACGTCCAGGGCTTTCTGGTGGTAAGGAGGAGAACTTGGGACTGGGAGAATGATCTTGTTTCTCTCTGCAGTTCCTGAAGGTTGCAAGGGCTCAGAGAGGCCTGTCAAACCCTCCTATCAGAAACACCCAGTTTTATGGTAGCTGGGCTTCCCAAGGCTCATGGGTGAGTTCAGAGTTCCAGAGTTCAGAGTTCCAGGGCTCCATCCCCCTCCTACACTCCTTTATCCTTCTCTGCCTGAGACTGTGCCCATATTACTGAGTTACACTGCAAATACATGGTGCCTAAAACAACTCTTTTTTTTTTCCAGCTACTCTGCTCCTCTTATGCTGGCCACTGCTCTTGCTTCTGTTGCTATGATGATGGTGATGGTAGTGATGGTGATGGTGATGGTGGTGGTGGTGATGGTGATGGTGATGGTGATGGTGATGATGGTGAGGGTGGTGATGGTGATGGTGATGGTGGTGGTGGTGATGGTGATGGTGATGGTGATGGTGGTGGTGATGGTGGTGGTGGTGGTGGTGGTGGTGATGGTGATGGTGGTGATTGTGATGGTGGTGGTAGTGATGGTGATGGTGATGGTGGTGGTGGTGGTGATGGTGATGGTGATGGTGATGGTGGTGATGATGGTGATGGTGGTGGTGGTGGTGATGGTGATGGTGATGGTGATGGTGGTGATGATGGTGATGGTGGTGATGGTGATGGTGATGGTGTGGTGTGGTGGTGGTGATTGTGGTGGTGGTGATTGTGATGATAATGGTGGTGATGGTGATGATGATGGTAGTGATTGTGATGATGATGGTGGTGATGGTGATGGTGATGGTGGTGGTGGTGATGGTGATGGTGATGGTGGTGGTGGTGATGGTGATGGTGGTGGTGGTGATTGTGATGGTGGTGGTGGTGATGGTGATGGTGATGGTGGTGGTGATGGTGATGGTGGTGATGGTGGTGGTGGTGATGGTGATGGTGGTGGTGGTGATTGTGGTGGTGGTGATGGTGATGATGATGGTGGTGATGGTGATGATGATGGTAGTGATTGTGATGATGATGGTGGTGATGGTGATGGTGATGGTGGTGGTGGTGATGGTGATGGTGATGGTGATGGTGGTGATGGTGGTTGGTGATGGGTGGTGGTGGGTGGGGTGATGGTGATGGTGGTGATTGTGATGGTGGTGGTGTGATGGTGGTGGTGATGGTGGGTGATGGTGAGGTGATGGTGATGGTGGTGATGATGGTGATGGTGGTGATGGTGATGGTGATGGTGGTGGTGGTGGTGATTGTGGTGGTGGTGATTGTGATGATGATGGTGGTGATGGTGATGATGATGGTAGTGATTGTGATGATGATGGCGGTGATGGTGCTTGTGATGGTGGTGGTGGTGATGGTGATGGTGATGGTGGTGGTGGTGATGGTGATGGTGGTGGTGGTGATTGTGATGGTGGGTGGTGGTGGTGGTGATGGTGATGGTGATGGTGGTGGTGGTGATGGTGATGGTGGTGATGGTGGTGGTGGTGATGGTGATGGTGGTGGTAGTGACTGTGTGGTGGTGGTTGATTGTGATGATGATGGTGGTGATGGTGATGATGATGGTAGGGATTGTGATGATGATGGTGGTGATGGTGATGGTGGTGGTGGTGATGGTGATGGTGGTGGTGGTGGTTGAATGTCGATGATGATGGTGATTGTGGTGGTGGTGATGATGAGGTGGTGGTGATGTGGTGATGGTGGTGGTGGTGGTGATGTGATGGTGGTGGTGGTGATGATGGTGATGGTGGTGATGGTGGTGATGGTGATGGTGATGGTGGTGGTGGTGGTGATTGTGGTGGTGGTGATTGTGATGATGATGGTGGGTGGTGATGATGATGGTGGTGTGTGGATGTGGTGGTGGTGATGGTGATTGGTGATGGTGGTGGTGGTGATGGTGATGGTGAGGTGGTGGTGGTGATGGTGATGCGGTGGTGATGGTGATGATGCTGGTGGATGGTGGTGGTGTGATGGTGGATGTGATGATGGATGATGATGATGGTGATGGGTGATGGTGATGGTGGTGATGGCGATGATATTCTTCAGCACAGTACTCCTCAGGATGTGCAATCCAGTAGAGGGAAAGCAGCCCCCCCCACCTTGTGCCCATTACGTCATTAGCAGGAGCATTATAACTAAGCTGATTCTAATTCTGGCTTCTTGAAGAAGTGGAAGTTCCACAGAGTGTCAGGCAGGTTTAAGCTATCACTAGTGAGGGAAATAAAGTCTCGGGAGCCGTGGGGTCATCCTTCGCATCTGCAGCTTGGCCCAGCTTGAGCCTGGGGGTGTCTAATGTGAAGGACCAGGGTTTGGGGCTGGACTGGGTTGAATGTGGGAAAAAGAGAGAAAAGTCTCCCTCTGGCTTTGAACTTCCAGACCTTGCCTGCAACATCCCACAGGAACTATGGGAGCCCGTTTCCCCATTCCTAAGGTGTGGGTTCCCCTGCCCAACCAGAGCAGGGGCCTTTTCAAACCATCCACAGCTCCCAGCCTTTGGCCCTTCCAAGGGTCGTTCTGTGAAGGGATATTTGGCTGCTTTAGACCAGAGCTTCACTTGCGGGATTCTTGGCTCAAAACTAAACTCATGGGCAAGAAAAGGAAGAACAGCTAGGCATGGAGGCACACCCTGTAATCTAGTGGCTCAGGCAGCCGAGGCAGGAGGATCTCAAGTTCGAAGCCAGCCTCAGTAAACTTAGCGAGGCCCTAGGCAATTAGCAAGACCCTGTTTCAAAACATCAGAGGGTTGGGGATGTGGCTCAGTGGTAAGCACCCCTGGGTTCAATCCCTGGTACAAAAAAGGGAAAAAAGACAAGGCAGTACCCAGAGAACAGAGCCAGAGAACCCAGGACCATGTGGCTTCAGGTCCCTTCCTGTGCCGTAGACAGATGGTGCCCAGTGCCACCTCACACTCTATAGAGTCCCCTGCCACAGGGCTTGACTTTACCCACTCCCGGGTCCCTGCCACCATTCTGGACGATGGCTCAGGTTTCTATACCAGGCTCTCAGGAGCAGGTTTCGTGGGAGACTCAGAAGCCCCATCTCATGGTGGACCAGACACAAGACGTTGCATTGACGTGAGTCTCTGGACAGCATGCCATGCGCTCTCCCCCAGTGTGGCCACCTCTAAGACGCCACAGAGGGACCCTGGAGGCACCTCCACCACAGGGGCGTCCAGGCCTGTGCCCTTGATGGAGGTGCCCTGCATCCCTTGGAGAATGGCGCTGTGATGACCCGGTGCTTCAGGGCCCTAAACACTGCCAACCAAACCCCAGCCTCGTCGTGGACAAAGGGAAGACCACTATGGCCACTGCGCATGTCCATGAGGGCCACTGCTTTTCCCATGGCACAACTGGAGCCAAAGGGCAGGAGGTCACCTGACTTCTGAGCGAGTAGACTCCCTCCCCAGGTA